>NC_079468.1:8484848-8787878 GCF_026250575.1 Diorhabda carinulata
GTGCTCAGCTCCAAATTTTACAGTAATTTGAATTTTGACTTTACAAAAATAAGTAGCTCATAGCAGACTACCTCAAAATCATCAATTTGTTATTTTGTGAGATAGCAGAGTAAAACAGCAGCATTATGCAAAAATAATGACCTTCTCTAACCTCAAATCAGAGATATTGGTACATAAAAGTAACTCTTTCACATTAAAAACAGTGATGCTTTTCGATTTTACTAAAAATCTTTCCAAGTTTTGCACAGGAAAAACTGAAAAAATAAATAGTTTTTAGTCCTTATATCAGTAACATTATGAAACATTTTTAGTTTAAAAGCCATTTTTATGAAAAAAGCTACTTGGAATTAATTAAAATGCAAACATGTACCTATTAATGACACATTTCTGATTTTTCTTTTTGTAAATTTAGAATGTATGAACGACGACCAAGGGGAACTTATATACTAAAATTTAAAGATAGAAAAATTAGCAATTTTAGATTTTTTATATTAAAACCAGTATATTCCATCCAATTGAATAAATAAATATTCCTCAAACCAGACAAGGCAGATTTTTTCTAAAAACTAACAATAACAACTTTCATCTGGCGTATAAAGGTCATATAAACCGTGTTAATGTGAACAAAAATGCAATTGAGCGAGATCTAAATCTAGAAAACACCACATGGCTCAAGAACAAAAATCATAATTATCCTGTTTTTTTCTTAATCTCTCATTAGGGCATTTACCTTATTATTTAAATAAATGCAAAACAAAACGAAAACTCTATATAACACGCGTCCATCCATTGAAATCCAAATTAATGATTTCCGGTAATCTTCTACACTTTACAAATTATATAAGCATTATTATTCTTGGAGATAAGATGAGCTCCAAAATACACAGAATAAAGCGTAAGGTTAATGCAGTCCATACACGTGTGATTATTGGAGAACTAGAAATAGCATCGAGCTGTATTACTCCTAAAGATGATACAGAAAGAGATTTTCGTTAAGAATTATCAAATTTAAAACAAGAGCGATCGTAGAATCAGTCATTATATAAGACGCTTTCTTCGTGCTATAAATATTACAGACGATTCGGAATGCAGTTGGTGCATTAAAGAGGAAGAAATTGCAGACCACGTTATTGGTGTGTTGCCCAGTAGTCACACATGCGAATTTCAAACACATAAGTAAGCCTTACAGTTTATCCAATGACGTTAAAAGGTTTTAGCAAAGTACGAGGAACCTATCAGGAGGGCTAGGTACACAAGGTTCCTAACAACAAACTAACTTAACAATTAATTTTCCTCTTCTTTGTTCTGAAAAAGGTTCAGTTAAAAAGAAGATGTTATTGATTTATCTAAAATTTCTTTTGTCTTGTTTTAAAAATTAGTTAATAGTATACTTTGGGGGTGATTATCCATTGTAAAGCCGTCCAAGATCTAAAGAAGGTGATTTGTATTCCTTATTTGGATATATTTAATAATAAAAGATTTGAAACAATGAAATTGTTTAACAATAGAGTTGGAACAAAAAATTACTCATCTTTATCTTTGTCTAATTGGTTTAAGAATTTTGTGACTTTTATCAAAAGTTGTATCACAGGAACAATAAGAATGAAAAGCTAATATTATAGCTTTTTACACATTCATCTGCCCACGTGTTTTTTTCTACACAATTGATTTTTCTGTGTGAGATTAGATGATACAACTGAAACTGGAGTTTTTAATATTGAAGGCGTAATGTGTATCATTTTCATTTTTCTCTATTTCAAAAGTAAGAAATCTCTACTAAGTCATTCAATTCCAAACAATTTAACACAATTTAAAAGGAAAGATATTATATTTTCACAGAATTTTTCTATATTTTGTTACTAAATCTTTGGTTCTTCCGAGTGCTTCGCATTTGGTTCGGTGCACATGGACGATAATTTCTAATAATGTCATTATAGTTTGTTTTTATGAATGGAAGAGTAATGATGAAGCATTCGTAATACATAGGCATATCACTTCTTTTAGTAGACCGTTAAATTATTTTTTCCAGTTATATCTCGAGTATTTTGAATTTGTAAAAATATAATTTATATATCAAGTGTACACCAATATTTTCACCTATAACTTTTTAACAGCTGAAGCTGAAAAAGTGAAATTTTTTCTAAAATAATTTTTTCAAGGTGTCATATTGTTATATAGGTATAAGGGTCTTCACTTTGGCTTGTAAACAACTGTTAGTATTCGTAGATTGTTTTTACTTATGTTGATACATTCAGCCGATTTACTTTGGTTAGGTTTCCCAGAAGAGTCTTTGCCTGTCTCAGCCCATGTAGGTTGTCTGAATAATTGGTTTTGCTCCCATCTACCTTCTTTTCCAGTGCTTTGCCTATTGTTCTGAAGCTGATACTGCATAAGGGCTCGGGAACCCTTCGTTCCGTTATATCTCGGAATCCATTGTAGAAGTTTTGTGTATATTACTCTCATGTAGATAAAAATAAACAACAGTGAGATATGGTGAGTTTATACAAGTTTTTTCATGTTCAAATGCATCTATCAAAGTTAAAGCCCCAACAAGTTTATTATGCCACCGTTAGGCAACCAAATCCAACAGTGTCTCAGTTTTATGTAGAAACGGCTCTTTATTGGATGGAATTAGTTGAAATGGAGTTCGGAAGGACCAGCAACTGATTGAATCTTGACAAAAAAAATTTAGATCATTTCAAAATAATTTTTATAATGTGGTGTTGGTAACCGACTTTCTACCAAAATTTGACCGGAGCTCATCAATATAGAAACTCACTTTTTGTGCCACTTAAGAACTGTTTTCGGTAAAATTATCAAAGAATTAATGGAGAATTTCAATGTTTTATTAATATTTAGTATGTTATTATTCTAGAAAGTAAAAAACTTGAGTTATTAATAGTATTATTTGAGAATAAAGTACTTTTTCTTTTGTTAACAACCTCGCAAGTAAATATTAAATTTGATGTGGATAAACTATGTCTTGATTTTATTTCCATTCACTTAAATGTTACATAACATTGTAATAGTTTGTTACCACTATTCATAACATTTAACAAATAAATTAGAAAATATAACAATAAACAACGAATAATTCTTATCTCAAAAAACAGAACATACCTAAAATGAAATAATAGTGTCGAGTGTGTGGTTTCTGTAACCAACAGTAAATAGCTACATCGTCAATGACGTCTCTAGGCAACCACCAGTGAAAACAAAACAATTCCACTACTTTATCCACTCCGCGAGTATCACAAAACCTGACTCATAGGTACCCATGGAAATCAGTTGTTGAGTTGATTGGTTCGCAGGTAGAACTACGATAGTAGACAGTGCAACGCGAACAACAACGAACTGACACAGTTTTTGTGTGTTTTTTTTTGACAATTTTGGTTTTCGCTTAACCGCCTCCTATAGTGGTAATTATATCCGCGTTTTGTTCATTTTTTGTATTTCTTTTTAATGATTTTGTGAAACTAACACAAGTGAAAGAAGTTGACTGCCTTCAAGTTTTTATGGTTAAATATATATTCTCCTTAACGGGTTTTTAACATGGTAAGTTTTGTATGTATATTTAGATGAATATAATCTTAACTATGTTAATTCATTTTGAGATGTTGCAATGATATCTTTTAAATTTTAAGCTGTTAATAAGATGTCGAGATAAATACGGTAAACAGTTTCTTATCACATCTTTTTTGCTTTTCGAAGTATTCAGATTTTAAATATGATAATATTTAGTTTGTTTTGGAAATTAATATATTTTCAAGAGTCCTAAGTGATTTAAATTTTAATTAATAAGTTAGAATTGTAATAGAAAATATATATATATATATATATATATATATATATATATATATATATATATATATATATATATATATATATATACCAGACCTCTATTTGAAATATGAAAGTTTGTTCAGTCATAATCCAAACATTATCAATCTGTAAACGTAATTGCTTAAAATTAGGATAATTGGAAACAATTTATTCGTAGTCTATGACTCTAAGATCTCTTAGTCATTGTAATGTTAGTATGGTAGCTTTTGTGTAGAGTCAATCTAATGTATTTTGTTTTTCTTTTTTATAATAGCTTTGAATGAATAATAAAAACGATATAGATAATACAACTCATCGTAACGGATATAGCATTTAAAAATATAATAAATATTAATCAATTAAAAAACCTTTGTACATCTGTTGAGTATAGTCCATTCCATGAGCGTTTTTATCTGATGTCTCTGATGCCACGTGAGAGAGAGAGAGAGAGAGCTCTTTAGTTTTGTGCGTCAGCTTTTGGACAATGTCAATACTAGTATATTAAGTGTTTTTCGTCTTTCATTACTTTTACTTTTTATTAAGAATTGTACTATTAAATATTGTTTATCCCAAGAAATTTTAATTAATTTAAGATTAATAGATAATAGGATAATTCACTAAATTTATGTTCTTTTAAATAGGTATTATAAATTTTTGAATTCTCATACATTTTTTTATTATAATACAATTGTACAGGAAAACATTTGTAGTGTGATATTTGGTCTAGATTAGTTATAAACTCTAAGACGAGGAGTAAATATTTAAATGACTTCTATATTTGGTTTTGTAAGTCGTAACAAATGTTGTAAAATCGTTATTATTCAATTAATCCAGAAATACAATAGTGGTGTTTATCGTTGACTGAAAACAACCTTTGAAAACACAATAACAAGACATGATATAATTTAATTTTGCTAACTACATCTTTTATTATCGTAATAACTAAAAATAAGGAACAATGAAGTGTAAATGCCTAATTTATATAAATGTATACTAGTAGATAATTTACTTATGAGGGAAACAGATTATATAATCATAGAGAATTTTTAAATTTCTTCCCACCAATATTATTAGTGTTAGATGTGTTTCAATCATATATACATATAATATATATATATATATATATATATATATATATATATATATATATATATATATATATATATATATATTATATAATACTCCTATATGGGCTCTTATGGAAAAAAACGTCTCTATGTTACGGTGCCGACAGTATTCATTTTCTCTCTCGTTAGAGACACTTTATCTATACTACGCATGTCTTAGAATGCGCAAAACCGAGCTGAAACCTCGGGGGATAAAGAAATTGTTGTCATTCTGTCTTCTTTAGTCGGAACAGCTTCCACTTATAGAAACTGTCCATATAGGAGTATTACATAATATATGGTTTCAATATTATTATGTTATAGACTATAAACTAAATTTCACTCATTTTAATTAACACACAAAAATGACACCTAATATTTCATATTGCGATATAAAGGAAACTATTCAATATACAGAAAGTCCAGAATTGCATTAGCAATTAGTAAGATGGAAACAAAAAAATTAAATCCATGAAATAAGGACAGAGAAAGTTCTTTCGTACTTTTGATATTGCTAGGCCTTGAACCCCAACAAGAGCTTGCTCACTAACTCGCTTACAAGGCACTGTCTTCCCGTAATTCCAGGAAAAAGCACAATAAACCTCAACTTGGTAGTGCATTGCAATTTGTAACTACAGTGTTCCGGGACTTGATGCCAACAACTCGTTTCTGAGTTATATACCTTTAAAGCTTTAAAATTTATTTTTAAGTATATTTTCTAAATTGTATATTCGAACATTATGATTACCAATATAAATGTAGTGCTTTTGACGGAATAAATAATTCCACACTACTATCTGAAGGCCAGGGGCGGATCTTGCCCAATGGTTAACAATCCTCAACTTTTACAGGGGCAACCTGTATAAAACACAATCAAACATTTCTATTTGAACTGCATACTGTCGAACATCACGTTACTTACATAAGAAAAAAATTAAAATATAGAAAGATTTTATTGGTTAGTCTACAATTTATCAAATAAAAACAAAAAAAACTAATAAATGTTCGAAGATTATTCATTTAAAATTTTAATCTCAAACAAGAGGATTTCTGTAATGACTGTGAGGCAATATTAGAAATGTTAAATTTACGAGAAAAATTGAGCATCGAAATGTACAATCTTTACTCAGAAAGAACAATAATGAATGAAATATTCGCCAAAGTATAAGATTGTAGTGAGTTTAATGGAAAACTCACAGGTCAAAAACAGCAGCAGTAAAAAATACTTAAAATAACTTTCCCAATTTATGTAAAGTAATTTAATTCGTGCTTTTTATTCCCGCCACTTTGGTGTTTACAGAAAGGAATTTTTTCATTTCTGTATTAAATTTGGTACTTATTAATTTGTCCTTTACAAGTTAAATAAAATTAAAAAAAGGGACTTTGATATCAAAATGAACGATGAGCGTAAACTTTATGAATTTTTTTTGCGTTATTATAAATACTTACATTACATTTTTTAGTGTTAATAGGTTTTTTATTAAGAGTCCTTTGAAAAAGTTAAAGAACATTAAAAAAATTTTGGGGCTCTAATGTAAATCACAATTTTTTGTTAAGAGATTACTTTAAGTGTCCTTTACAATAGTTAGAGAAAATTTGCAAAACTTTGTAATATTTAAATGATAATTCTTTATTTTTTGGGTCTTCTGATCAGAATAGTGAACTAGTACAAAAACACATGTTTAAAAATTTTTTATCCACTTATAGTATGTTTCAGAAATGTATAGAGCAATAAAATGGGGAATTCCGTCCAGTTCGACTCAATTTCGGTATCGGCCATAGGTGTAGGTTTTGAAATATTGTGTAGGGATTACTTAGGTAGTAGAATATACAGTTACATTTTGCGTTTAACAGGTACCGTTTAACCTTCTATTAGTGCCTCTGCCTAATTCCAACCCTATTTCAGATTCGGCTTAACCTTTATAAGTATATTTGTTTAGTTTAACGCTTCAGTATTTGCTGTTAAGCCGGGAATAGTGTTCACAGTATTATAAGATTAGTAATAAAATGGCGACATTTATACCAACGAAAAGATGTTCCAATAATTCTTCACTATCAGTGGAGAATTACTGTACCAGAAACTGTCGACCGATGTTCCCGAATGACTGGAGTTGGATAAAGTTAAAGAAAAAAAGCAGGCCAAGGGGAACCTCCCAAGAAAAGTCCGGGCAGACCAGTAAAAATCCATGATGAAGACACCAAAAGTGTAATTCGAAGAAAAGTTCACTCTTTTTATTTTAAAAAAGAAATATTCATCCTAGATAAGATTTTAATGGAGCTTGGCCAGGATGACAGTATTCCGTTGATAACTAAGAAACTTTTATGGACCACTGAGAAATATGGATTTTGCCTGGGTAAAGCAAAACCGTAAAGCACGTTTACTGGAAAGCGATGATATTGTTTGCTGGCGACGGAAATACTTAAGAAGTATAAAGCAGTAAAGAACAGAGCAGAAGAAAATCTTTTATCTTAATGAGACGTGGATTAATGAAGGTTATATAGTACCAAAAATGTGGCAATACAAAAATATAACCAGTGCTCGCCAAACTTTCATGGAAGGCCTGTCAACTGGTATTAAGGTGCCTTCAGGTAAAGGAAAAAAAATAATCGTCCACATTGGAAGCGAAGATAAAATATCTTCCGGCTGATTCATTAGTAGTTATGGATAACGCAAGTTAGCATTCTCGACGCATAGAGAAGACTCCAACTTCATCTTGGAGAAAACAAAAAATTATTGACTGGTTAAACATCAAAAGTATTGAATTTGAATATAATTTGATAAAAAAAGAAATATTAGCTATAGCAAATTTACACATACATCGTTTTATGAAATACGTCGTGGAAAATATAGCATAAAAACGTAAATGTGCTGCGCACACCTCTATATCATTACGAACTAAATCCTATAGAACTTATAGGGGGGCAAGTGAAAGGATTTGTAGCAAGACACAACACGACATTCAAAATGAAAGACGTTAAGCTACTGTTTGATCAAGGCATTAAGGAGGTGACACCAGAGAACTGGCGAAAAGCAGTCCAGCATGTCATTAAATTAGAGAAGAAAATGTGGGATCTCGACTACTTGATCGTTTGGACCGTCGACCCGTTATAACGTCAAGAGGAGATGACAGTTCCTCAGAAGACGAAGAATATTTTTTATAATTTAATTTTTGTATAATATAATACAATAAAAAATAAGTGTACCTAATATTATATACATAATGCCTAATTTTTATTCTGTTAAAATAAAACTAACTGCACTTGATAAAAAGAACGAATATTACAATTAAATCAATGCCAAACTATGACAGTGGCTTAAATATTCGTTGGGTTACTTTGTGGTCCCTTTGTATACCTAATGAGATTTTATTACTCTATACATTTCTGAAATAAACTATAATCGTCAATTTTGAGTAGTCAAATTATGTAGCCTATTATAATGCCATTATATGTCTCCTCTATTAACATTTTTTCGCAAACGTTCAGTTTATTTTGTAAAAAAAGATTCGAGGTAGAAATCCATGGATAACTTCACACGGGCTCTCTTTTGTCTTTTCTATATAGTTGTGTGGTTTGTAGTTGTTTTGTACTTAATTATATTTTTTTCAAAAGAGATGATTGTTTATTTGTTTATATCTATATCAGACACGGTCTTCCCCTTTCTCCCTTTCCTTTTTTGGCGTAGGATTTACTCAATATTCCTTTTGTTTTATAATACATTTTTCTTCCTTAATATTTCTTTTTTTAATATGTTTCTTTGCATTTCTATAGTAAACTCACTATTTCAGTAATTATTTTTCTTATTATTGTTTGGTAAATATATAATCTAGTTAAGATTTCTATTAGTAATTTTCAGTACTTCTCTCGTACAGTTTATCACCTGCCTCTCATTTAGATCTATAGATACACTTTCATTTTCACTTTTATCATATAATACACACGTATTATTGAAATGACTAATTGAAAGTGAGAGAATTTAAATTTTAATGATTTTGAATGTTGATAAGTTGAGGACTGAACAAAAACACTATTCATAAGTAAATGTATTCTCAATCGAAAAGCAAAAAAATATTTTTTAGACAGAATAGTTCTAAATACCATATTACCAATATTACCAATGACCTAATAATTTTATAAATACGTAACAGTCAGTTAACCAATTAGTGATGTAATTTTTTTATGGAATAATAAGTACCTATTGTTCATATTATCAGTGATAGTTGATTTATTGCTTTTATGTTTAATCAACTTATCATCTAAGTTCTATCAAATGCCTCTCCATCGTTTGTATTCACATTGATATTCACTTGTTTCTTCTACAGTAATATTTTTATTATTTTCTTTTTATTCATTTGTCATATTCCTACTTTTTACCATGTATCTTTTTTATTACGTTTTGGTTGCTGCATCCTACTTTAATGCATAAAAAATTACTTACATTACATTACAATTTCAATGTAAGATGCTGTATCACCTTGCACATTTATATTTTCAAATAGTTAAATAAACCAAATGTACAAACCTTGAGTATTCTCACATTGAGAAACAAATAATGAAAGGCTGTTCTTCGGAATTTTTATATATCCTTTTTCCATGAATTGGAATGTCACATTTTCCTTTGAGAGCAACCGCTACCTGATTTGTTTTCATTCGTTTTTATTAATATCACACGATTCTTGATCACTTAATTCGTCAGATTAATACGAAATTTTGCACACTTATTTAGAACAGACTACTAAAGAATACTTTTATAGATTCATGCCATTATTCTTACCAGGATCACCACCATATAACGGAATTTTTAGATATGTTTTACACTCACTTCAAACGATCAAATGAATTCAAAATTTTGTACATTTGCCAAGAGTCGATGACAATAGTCTAAATAATTAATTTTAGCCGTTATTTTCTTATTATTTCAGGCCAGGGAAATAAGGCCATTTCTTGTATTCAAATCTTTTATTGTGGTATCCTCTTCTTCATATCAATTTTTATGGCTTTTAACTTATTCCGTCATTCTGGTCCGTTCTATCCTATTGTTGATTTTGTGTCTTACGTCTTGAATATTAATTTTTTTTAATGTTTCCTTCACTTGTTTTTCTCATCTTATTCGTAGAGTCCTCTTGATATCAAATTCTCCACTTTTCTGATTATGTAATTCGACTACCGATTCTACGTGTCGGTACCATTTCAAGTTCAGTTATTTTATGAATTTAACTATGTCTTGGCTTTCCATTATTTTTTATAGATCTTTATTTCCTAGTCTTCTATATTCATTCTCATGTATCTAGTATTCTGCTTAGTATTTTTCTTTCGAATATTTTTAGGTTATCTCCTTTTTTCGTCTTGAAAGACAACAAATCTAATGGATGCTGGAAATTTTTAACATGGTTTTGGCACTTAAGTTTTCGTACATCTATTGTATTTCCATTATGTCTATCCAGATTGTAGTCCTTTATCTCCTCTAAGCTGTTATTTCTTTCATTTTCAATTATTAATTCATCCTATTAATTTTTCTTCTTGTGTTTTTCGTAAAAGGTATTTCTTCTATTTCTAATTGGTTTGCTGCTTTTCTTATTATCTTAAGACTTTTAATTCTTACCATTAGTGCTATATAGTCTTCATATACCACTAACTGCACGTTTTGCTTGGTTGGCCACAAAAGCGAGCTTTGTAATTTATTTTTTTTCACATGTATACTTCTGTTTATCGACATAGCAACAGATTTGTGCAATTTTTTAGCTGTGTAAATTTACTTGACTTCGTTGCCATGTTTACCAATATTATATCAAGTAAGTATTTACAAAAAAATTCATTATTCCATAATTATTAACCCTTTCAGTCTAGCTGATTCGTGTAAATCTTTACCAATCAAACCAATTTGTTCACTATAAGGTATGCCTGAGTATTTCTTTTTGCTGGTATATCTATAACAACAAATATTCTTTTCACTCCGTCTTTGTGAATCGACCTAGAAGTGCTTAAGTTATATAGATACCTGGTTAAAAACTTTGTTAATTGGCCATTAGGAAAAATGCTCATAGTGATCAACAATGAAACAAAGGAGGAGTGATGAGATCTTCCGATGTTATTACCAAACAGAGCTATAGAATGAAAGAATAGAAGTAATACTTATAATGATGATAAAACACTAGATAACAAAACAAATGTTTAAAATATTTGACAATAAATAATTAGATATAAGAATAAATTTGTTGTTAATTAATTAGAGATCTATTCTTTCTCCTGGCTTCGGTAAAGTCTCAATATTGTATTGTCGAAACTATTGTTGAATTATGTGGTCGAAGGACGGAACAATTATCATGTTTGTATTCTATCATAAGTTTGATTAACCGATGGAAAAATAATGTTTTAGAATATTGAGATAAACTTCACAGTTGATCCCTAAACCAATCCTACAAACGCTCATTGATACTCATCAAAGCCTAAACATTTTCTGAAAATTTGCCGCATTATTACTTCCGTCAACATGTTGCTCTTCAAATCTTGAATATGTTGGTCTGTAAACGCGAATACGCTCGTCATTGCACGGCTTGAATGTTTTTTTATATGTAAGTCCAGATTATGATAAACATAATGCAAACACAACTCTGGATTGCCTGCACTCATATGAAAGTTATGATTTCTTAACACTTGCATAGTTTTTCAAATCCGAAGCTTCAATTCATCTACATACCGTAAGATGAGATCCTGGAAAGTTTGTTGCATATGCAGCACTAGCAGCGGATTCAAAGGGACGTTATATTAAAAAATTAATCAATGCAATATATTTTACGTCATTCAAAATTTTCTTTTCTTCAAACCCAACCTTTCGGCGTAAGGTCCCGTCTTGTTACCATCACTTCTTCACTCTGACCGGTACTCGCATTAAAACCTAGATGAGTTGCCAGTCTGCTTATAGACCACCCATCTTCTACTGTGGCTATAATGGCAGCTTTTTGAATCTCAGTTAACTGAGGATGCGTAAAGTACACTTTCACTACAACGGAACTCAAATTAATTATTGCATTAACTGTCACTGACAATGGCAGTGACATTAGGTAGGAACTCTGATCTACGCAAGCAACATGTGAACAGATGTGTACATTTGAAGTATATTTTAAGAGGATTCATGTATTTGATTTTTATCTGGAGAATTTGACATATTTAATTAGTCACTTCTACATTCTGATTTGTTTTTGTTCTTGAAGTAAAAATAAACAGAACGGAATTTTATAAACATAACTAAACATTATATACATACAAATTGAAACAATTTATCAATAAGTAAATTTCCTATAACTTGCATCAGTTTAAATCAGTTTCATGAAAATATATTATTCTGAGAAAAAATTCCATTATGATTGATAAAATTGCATTGAACCACTTTTATTTTTATCAATAACAATTAACAATAGCATTTTTTCAATTTGATGTTAGGTATTATATCAGAAAATAATCATTACATCAGTATCACAGTAATTATGTAATTTTAGTGGTCTTTGTTGTCGGGAATTTTTTCCAACTATTGTTAATATAATTTTATGAGAAACAGTCTACGGCAAATAATGTTCTTTCAACGGCTTAGTCATGGTTAGATTTTATACAACACAGTTCGAAAAACTCAATTATACTAGATAAACTATAGTTCTTCGGTTTAATCAAAATAAGATAATTTCAAGGATACTTGGACATAGCTGGATTTTATAATTATTTTATCGAATATGACAATACCGATGGTTTCGTAATTTAGTCATATCATCTTACACGTTTGTTTACGTTAGCGCATGTTTAAAAGATGAATCTTCACATTGCGTTAGTAAAATGTTACAAAATACCATAACAATATTTTTAATCGTAAACCTGTTGTGAATTTAGGTTACTGGCACGTAGTACCGGCATATTACATGCGATCGTAAGTTAGAATGCATGGCATCAACAACAAAATGAAATGAAAAAGTGATGATTTTCGATATTTGTTGAGTTGTTGAATGAATTGTTATTTCGTCTAGAGTGAAATATTTTTCTCAGTATTTCTCAATATTTTGAAGACTACTTAAATTGATCTTCTTCTAATCATGATCTCATAAGTTCTTTTCAGCTATACTTCCGTTGATGGATGGTATTGGGGTTAGGGGTGAGGACTCTGAATATGGTATATAAAATTGCGGAAGGAGCTGTGGGTAGAGCTATGCCAATGTGATTTTTTGACTATTATAATGTACTCTAAGCTTATCAAACCCATAAATACACAATTTTTTCACAAAGTGTTTTAAGCACGTAAAACCTAAAAAATGTCTAAAAATTAAAATTATAATGAACTTTTAATCAATACTTCAATATTACATAACACATACATAGCCAAATTGATGAAGGTGCTTGACATTGCGTAACCTGAGGTTCTGGGTTCAAATCTAAAATCTGAAAAGAAAAAAAATTTCCTACTACCGTGCGTAAAGTACGTACTTTAGACACCTTTTAGAGTGCGTAAAGAAGGTTTAAGTCGCGCTCATTCCACTTTTTATTTTTCTACTTATGTAGTAATACTTTATTTTTAGGTGGTATTTATGCATTCCGAAGAGAAGAGCTGTAATAACTACCTAATGTGTACCCTCAGTTGTTAATAATTGAAATCGTCTGTTGTTTTGTTAATTTGTTCCAGTCTTGATTAAAATGTTCAAAATATTAATAAACATATAATATCTTTTATGCGAAATCAATAAAACCGTTATAGTCTCTTCTAACTAAAAATTAAACTTACTTAACTCACTTGTGCGTAAAGAAAATTACAATTAAACTTCAGTATTTTCATGAAATTTCCGCTAGTAGGAAAAAAATTGTATGCAATTCGTGTATAAAAGCCCTTTTTTCGACTCATACGGCAATATTCACATTCGTCGAAAAAAAGCTATTTTATTCACTTTCATAAATAACTATTTCAGGTTAGGTTGAGTTAGGTTAGGTTAGGCTCGTTCTAGATGTTGTCTGAGTTATTTCAAGCAATTTCATAATTTCAGTTCCTTCTGAGCAATAAATGGTTGCATATTTTGAGTTTTCATCTCCAACTCAACTAATATACCAAACCCCATCCACTTCCGTCACCAGCATGATACGAAAGTCTTACCGTTCCTTCCGCTTATCTTCAAAGTGTATTGTATGCATTGATAAATTGTACAGCATCTTCCAAACATTCAAATATATTCTCCCCCCACGAATATATCGCCATATGAACTGATTCTCTTTCATCCATTCAGTCGATTCATACTCACCGACCATCCAAAAGTTGAAAACGTGATATCTTTGAAACTAGCTTTTATTCGTGTTTCAACAGTTCTCTCATTTGGCTTTCATCGCACAATGAACTCACTGGATTCGAAACTGCAGATGACCAAGCCAAAAAAGCCTGTTATAATCCTACAAATTTCTAGTCTAGCTTGCGAATCATCTCAAGCTCAAATTCAAAAACCTCATCAAGATTATTAGGCGCGATGTATGAAGCAATAGTACCAATCATCCGTTCTCTTTTCGCTTCTCCCTGTATATTTCAACTACAGGAGAGAAAATAGGACAAATTCTTATTAGTTACTATACTTACACTCGGTTGTTTGATGTTTCCAGAGAGCAGACAATACTCCATCACAACCAACTGCCCAACAGAAAACAGAAATCAAGAAGTTTTAAAGTTCCTCAAAGCTACAAATCTGTACCACTAAATATAATGAAATACAATTATGTACTGTGACAGTAAAACTTCCTTATGTAATTTTTTGCTCTTTGCGCTGGTTAGGTACAACAAATTAAAAAAATATGGGTTGTGAATATTTTCTACATATAGATTACATAATTATACTTTATTTTTGCTAATTAAATTGAGCAGGAAACAAGAATTGACATAAATTGTTATTTTTATAAATTTGAAAGAGAAATCAAATCCTATTCTAGAATATTATACAGGGTGAGTTGGGAGGAGTGCGATTTTCCAAAATGAAAGGGCCAATTAAATAACTGTCAACCATACCACACCATACGTTTACAGAAAACCGAGGTTGAAAATTGTTTCGACTGATGCGTGGGGATTTTCGTCCGACCATACATGATAGTTACGAGTATTATTAATGCCATTACGGGTAAATGTAGCTTCATCCGTAAACAGTATACTCGATACATGACGATTATTATTATTTATCTACCGAAAAAAATTCATACGGTTAACGTAATACTCTGGTTGTAGGTGCTGTATTCTCTGTACGTGATAAGGATATAAGCCTTGTTAGTGGAGTGTGCTTATCACCTTTTTTGTGGAATTTCCAATTGAGTAGCAATTCTCCGTGAGCTGTAAGTTGCATCTTCTTCTACTAGATGCAGAATATTTTTTACTTCTACCACAAATTGTCGAGTAGCGCGTTTGGATGATATGTTAGCACTGAGAAGCTTACCAGTCCCGCACAATTTGTTAAAAATTCTAATAAATACGTTTTTATCAGGATATCTTTGGTGTGGAAAACGTTGACGATATTCTTCAGCAGCAGATGTAGCATTTCCATTACAGAAACCATAAACAAACACCATATTTGCATATTCTAAATTTGAATAATTATTTGACATTTTGCAACACTAATAATCACATAAATTCGAAATTAAACTGTTCACTGTACACTGACAGTTCATCAAAACGTCAGAATTATCAAATGTCTTTGAGCCTCGAACATGGCATATTTGGATAATGTTAAAATTCAGATATAAGTGGAAAGCTAGATGAACATTTTTAATTACTTCATAACTTGAAAACAAATGAAAATAGTTTTTTTACATTATTTTCACGTGCATAATACACTCCTAGAGTTTGGTGCGCTCCTCCCGACTCACCCTGTATATGTAATGCTAAACAAATATAACAATAAAATAAATTGAGAATGTTTAAAAGAAAAATTTACGGTCCAGATATAAAACATTAAAGAGAGAAATGAGAAAATCGATGAATTATGGCATTGTTAGGAGAAACAATGGAGAAGACAGTGAAATTAATAAAAGCATCTTCCAAGATAAATGGATCGATAGGACATAACTCCAGGATGTTTATACAACTCCGATGGAAAGTACTACTAAATATTTTATTTCAGAAATTATCTCTTACTGATTTAGAGTCATAAAAAGAAGTATGCATTGAAAGTACCGATATTTTTTATCTAACGTTCAATTTTTTTATAAAGTATTGTAAGTAAAGTAGTAATGTCCTTTATTTAAAAAGTTGTTATATACATTTTGTAATAAAATCTTAATTGCTTTTGAAAAAAATAGCTTACTTACATATATAAACCTCAAATTTTATATATAAATGAATTGAACTAAATTGTATTAGTGATAATTATGCATAAAATTGTTAAAATACGTGACAACACGACAGGTAATATGCATAGATTATAATAACGCTAAGATTATATTTGAAAAGTAGGTTACTGTACACAGAAAAATATTTTGTCATTAGTGCGAGAATGCAACGAACACATTTGGTGGAAACCTTTGTTCGGTGAAAGCAAATTCTAGATTAAAGCATGTACTGAATGACAACATCACCGCAATATTATAATACGATGATGAAAATATATTACATCCATTACATATTAAAAATATACTATATCGAACAAAAATTACAATACTTATATTATTTTGAGTACAAATACACGATTGTTCATACATTTTTTAATGATAATACTTAAATCTCTTGAAGTAATTATAAACAAACTATTATTAATAAAGACAGAAGAAAGCTGACACGAGAAAGAGGGAGAACATGGAAGATACTCACAAGGAAAGAAAATGACCTCTGTGTAGAACATTTGGGGCAATGTCTATAAAATAGTAAAGAAAAAACTGAAAGCACTCACTCCCTACGAGCTAACTATTGACCAAAAAGAAGGAAATTATTAAGAAACTGTGTCTAATAAAAGCGGAAAAATAGCCAAACGAAAAAACACAACGTAACGTCGAAACATTTACTGATCAAGAGATAGCTGGAAGTATCCAAAATGGCAAAGTACCAGGATCATAGGGCATTCCTTCAGATATAAAGCTATAAGCTACAAAGATACTGGCAAACTGCTCTCCAAACTGGATCAAAGATATAATGAATGACCTATTGGAAAATACTTTCCTGATAACTGGAAGCTTACCAAGGCCACATTGATCCTAAATAAGGATTTCAACATATATAGTCCATTATGCATGCTGAACTCGCTTAGTAAGTCTATGGAAATACTAATCAGAAACAGTATCACCGAAGAGATAGAGTTGAAAGCCGGATTACACAAGTACCAGTTTGGTTTCTGTAGAGATAAATCAACTATCAGTACTAACAGTATAACAAGCGGTCAGGGAATTGAAAATGAAATGATGTGCACTAGTAGCAATAGACGTGAAAAACGCTTTCAATATTCTTTGTCATGAATAAATCATTGCTAAGCTTCGACAAAGAAATATCTCTAAATTCTTGGCCATTTTAGTATTTAGTTACTTCAGGTCAAGAAAGGTAGTCCTATAAAATAAGGAAACACTTGAAGAGAACTCAGGAGTTCGGGAGGGTTCGGTACTAAGCCCAACTTTGTGAAACATCCTCTACGACGATATAAGTATGCGCGGCAAAAAGCGAATAAGAGTTTGTAGTAAACGTCAACAAGAATTTAAAGCGAATCAATACATGGATGAAGGAGAATGGCTCCCCATAAAACTGAGGCAACGCTGGTAAGAGGAAGCCAAAACATAGCTAACATTAGTTTCACGTTGGAAGGAGTTACCATAGTTCCCACTAATATCATCAAATATCTAGGAATATAAGTAGACAACATATTAAGCTTCCGAAAACATATTGAGTATATAGCACACAAGGCAGAGGAAAAGTTGTCAAAAATAATAAGAATTCTCCCGAATGTGGGTGGACCAAACAACTGCAAAAGAGCGGTAATAATTTGTAGTGCTCACCCACAACATGATGTTGAAGAAGAGAGAACTCTTAGAATGTGGCAAGAATGATGCGAAAACGGGGCAATGGAAGCACAGTGGACAAAATGCGTATCGTTGTGATTACAACATATTTTAATAGGGTTCATGTTTTGGAATTTTTTTATATTCATGCTAATATTGTTCTAAAAATAGAATTAGGTATGTGTAAATGCTTATTCTTCACGAATTATTGGAAGAAAGTGATAAAGTGAAAACAAAAAAAAATAATATAGGAGAAATAATATGGAAACGAGAACTAAGGCATACAATGTCTCTTATCCAGAACTGTGGAAAAAAATAAGAGACTTATCCTTTGATAATGAACTAAAAATGAGTATTACATATTATACCAAAAAAATAAATATATCAAATAACAATAATCAGTGACGTAAGTGAATGAATTATAAAATTTGACATTAATTTTTCTTTAGTTATTATATAAACAACGAATTATGCCGAATGTTTATTTTAATATTGAATATAAGAAGGTAAACTTATATTGAGCTACAGATGAAATGGTGTACTTGGAGCACTACATATGGATTACCTGATTCATATAAGTTAGTACTATATTGAGAAATTCTACTCATTGTATGTCTCACAATTTTAATATTCAGTCATGTAATCAATTGGATTATAATTTGGATTTATTTAATCAATGAAATAATATTTGAAAAGATTCAATTTTCCGTGAAATTAAAGTTGAAATTGAAAGTCTTAGTTAGTGTAAGAATTGCAATAAATTATGAATTTATATCATTTGTTATGGTATTAATAACTTTTTTGTAAAATGATACAGAGATCGCTACAGATAAATCGGTATTAATAATTCAAATATTACATGGTTATTAATAATAGTTCGAAATAATTTCATTTTGAAAAGTAAATAGGCTCAATTTTATCGGAATATGTAATAAAAATATTATTAGTACAAAAAAAAGGTTGGTTCACTGAAACGTCAAATAATTGAGAAAAAAAATGTTACGTAAATTGTTATGAGGGATACTAGAGAATAAACTAAGACTTCTACTTTTTATTGAATGATAATCACATTTCTAGACTTTAATATTTGTTGTAACTTTACGTAAAGATATTGAGAACCATTCAAACGAAAAAGTAAAAGATCATGGTTCGAAGAAGTACATTACAGAATTCAAAAAAATTCACCTACAGATATACAAATATCTTCATAGTCAATTATTTGAAAAAAATTGCATCAATATTGATGATTTTATCATTTAAAACGAATATTGCAATAAATTATATTAGGTATTTTTCCAAAATAGTATTCCGGAACAAGTTGATTATTACTATATTTTTTGAAAACGGAAAGTGTATAAAAACAATAATTAATATGAAAATAAATAATTAGATAATTTTTATGATCCAGGAGGTTACATGATCGTGCGCCAACTCATGATTTTAATATTGCCATAAAATTTCAACTTCTGTTAGAATGTACCAACACGTGATCGTAGTTGTTATTAAGATTAGACAACTCGTGACTGAAGATTATGCAGTTCGGGATTTTAATTATAAAACGAAATATATATATATATATATATATATATATATATATATATATATATATATATATATATATATATATATATATATATTTACAGTGTATGTCAGTCAGAAATATCTATATATATATATATATATATATATTTACAGTGTATGTCAGTCAGAAATATCTTACATTTTAAACAAATAACAAAACATATAAAAAATATTATATGTTGTATGAGAGACTTGTTCCACAAATTCATATTCTGTTATTTTATTTGACTAATCTTACCTAACCAAACAATACTTTTAATGAATCTGTCAGTAGATGAATTATGTACTTGAACTACCTTTTCGATTAATTTTTGGATATTCCAATTCTACAAAGTGGATTAGGTACTTAATTCCAGATAATACTCTTAATGAATCCGTCAGGAGTTGTATTATGTACTTGGACAACATTTTCGTTTACCTGAAATATCTCCGTCCCAAGTTTGCGCATCCTCATCTCAACGGATTAAAAATCGTCAAGAGCTGTAGTGTAACCGGTTACACAATATCATAAATCAGTGAAGAGGAATTTTTAAAATGAAATTTTAGCATTATTTTTTTTAAATAAAACAAATATTTTGTTTTCTTCCTTAAGTTTATTGTCTTCAAATTTCAAGTAATTTTAAACAACAAAAATAAGAAAATATTTTAAATTTAAGATCAGTTTAAGTAGCTCTCAACTTAGAATAGCCAATAGTTGACGTAATAATTTGGAGAAAACTGCATTAACATTATTACATAAAATGAATGTAGGGAAATTTATATTAGATGTTTTTGAATTTGGGAACTATTCGGAATTTAAGATGAATTCAAGTAGTTTCCATTTTTTTACCATAACAAAATGCATTTCCAATAAAATCAGAATTATTTGCTTGAAATATCACGTCATTGTCATTGTTCAATTTATTGAAAAGTTCATCTAAGATTGTTAAATGATAAAATGAAATCGTGCAGTTGATATATTATTGCCTGAAAGTTTAAAAGCGTACGTCAATTATTGTTAAAGTAAATAAACATATTGAGAATTCTGCACACGAAACAGTCATTTGGGTTACATGACCGGAACAATTTTTTTGTTGGTTTGTAGAGAAATGTAAAACATTAATTTTCGTTTACGAGATGTTCAATATTTTTTAAGGCCGGCACTTTTAACTAAATACTGGAGAGACTGGATTCCAAAAGATAATTGAACTATTAGCTCTCATATATTTACTAGTTCAGTCAAATAAGTCTTAAAAAAATCTACAAAAATTCGCAGAGTTTAAAATTTGTTTGGATGTTGGGAACCAAATTATAAAAGAATTCTAAATAGTCCCATGGATTACGCACATGAAAATTTTTTTTATTCCAGGTTTCTGAACACCCGCTATTTTACTCAGGGTCTTCATTTCACATTTTGTTATTTTTTGCTCCAATTTGTTGGTTAGAACCCAGGATTTGCAACCATACATCAGTATTGGTAATAGTACTGATTCGCGAAAATTATCTGTAAAAAATTTCAACACCTTTTTCACTAGAGGTTACCGTTTCTGGGATGTAAAATTTCTTTGTTGAATTCTTTACAATATGTATACGTTAAAATACACGTTACTAACGCTGTCCTACACTCAAAATTTTTGGTCTATTGGTCATTATAATTTGTATACAAGTATTATGAGAATGCGAGGTCAAAAGAAATTCAGATTATTACAGTTTCTACCAGTCAACACAAATTTCTTGCAAATATTCACTTTATAACAAACCTGGGCTCATTTCAATATCGAATGAAAGGTTTACCATTGAGAATATCTTGATCAAACAAGTTATAATGATTGCGATTCCACAAGTCTAGAGAAGTTAGAGCTCCCAACAGTGCTGTTTCATATATCACCATCCTCAAGTAATAAGTTCTGACTGCCGTTGCATCTAAAAAGAATTGTTGTTTTCTGGTATATCAAAATCTATAAGATCACACTAATAATTTGACTTACTGCTCGAGTTCCAAATGTATCCATGAAACAGTTTATCTGCTTTTGCAAAATGTACTATTTTCTAAATTAGGCTACAAAAATGGTTAATTGGCTTATTGTTTTGCATCTTCTAGTTGTCAAATCCAGTGTTGAATCACACACCAAAGAAAATTGCATCCAGCAAAAAGAACAATAATAGCATTAGACGATTATAAATTCAATTAGTTTTCCACTGTTTCTATTATATCAATCTACGAGTGTAATATCCAATACTATTACCTATTTTCCATTATTTAAAAGTTCTGGTTCTAAAAGGATTGAAGTAGACCGTGGAATAGGCCGACGGACATTTTATCTTCGTATCGAAAAACATGAGAGAAATAATTTTTGAGATCTCTATCCTTAAACGAAAATTTTTGGAGGGGAAGGGTCAGTAGAAACTTTTCTAAATGTATCAAAGTGTCACTAACATTCCTACCATTTTTAGCTGGTCGAAATTGACCGGACTATACTGTAACTGCTTGTAAAATGTACCGTATTCATCTCAATTAGTCCAAACCATTATGGTGTTAAAAGATGTGGCAAAAATCAATTTTACACAATACCTTTTGTTGATGTTGCAATTATTCTATTGTTCCCACATCCGACTTATACTCATGTTATTTTAAATCTTTTGTTCGTTTTCCTTCTTCATTTTAACTGCATTAAATAATATTTTTCCATTTTGCACATATAACATAGTAAGTACAATACGCAAACGGGTGTTGTACTGAGCTGCGGTACGATACTCAAAATTTAAAAAAAAATGTTAATGTTGGCAATGACGACCTGTCACTGTTAAGTGTTAAACAAAAAATTAAAAACACCTTTCTTGATAATCTCATCAACAAAGTAGAATAATCACCAAATTCATCAATTCATATAATGACTTTGACAGAAATAGGTACTTTGTAGATAGTAGAGGCAGCCGTCAACCAGTCAGCGACTCACGACTTTTTTGGGAGCAATTATATTCTTCACCTCGTTCATCACTCATTTCCTTGTAATTTTAGGGATAATTTTGAATTATGTTATATTTGACATATCAAAACTTTCAATTCTTACTGAACACACTGTCTACACCACTACTACACTAACACTTATAATCAAACTGTCTGACGCGCATTTCGATAACCAAGTTATTGTCTTCAGAGACTGAAGGTAAACTAAGACCTAATAACTTTATACTAAATTTTCCGACCAATAAACTTTCTACCGCGAAAATCAAATCCTGCGGAAAAAACTACTTGGAGGGAATATTCACATATTCTTTGACTACTAAACTATAGAGTAGCTGTAAGGAATTGGCCCTTTGTCCCTATTTAAGCTACTCTTACATCTAGTAATTTCAATGCTTCCAAATGCATCCAACAATTTATTATTGGATACATTTTTTAACAATTTTACATTATTAATATTTATGTCCTGATTGTGACTGACATTCGGCAATACCTGATTTTCCGGTTCGTCCATATTACAAATGAGCTATGTGCTCTTTAAACCGGACAATAACGGATTCTCTAATCTGCCCAATATACTTTTCCCCCATAATCACCACAGCTTATTTCATATATACCAATCTTTTCCAAATTTGGTATTTTATCCTTAGGACTGCCCAACAATTGTTTAACGTATTGTTGGATTATAAATCAATTTCAAATCTACTCTGCTAAATATTCCTTCCAACCCTTTTGTATAAAGAGTGTTGAAAGATAGCAGAGCAAATTTTTAGTATTTTTTTATTTGGATTTGGAAAAAAGTGGTTTCACATAGAGATTTCTTAAATCTATGACGATTGATCCTATCTACAATTCTTTTATAATAACCGTTGAGTACAGCTACATCCTCAATGAATGACTTCCCCTTATTGTAACTCGATGGTAAGTGGAAAGGGATTAACCGATGTACCAGGAAATGGAGACTGACCATCTTATGTGGGATACAAAGAAAAGGAATGCACCTGTACATAACGGTGTTTTCCTAAATTTTTCCAAACCCAAAGTAAAAAAACAAGAAAAATTGGCTCTGATACCTTTCAATCGCCTTTATACAAAAGTGTTGGAAGGAATATTTAGCAAAGTGAAATTTGGAAAAGAGTGGAATGTATGAAATAAGCTGTGGTAATTGTGACGGAAAGTATATTGGGCAGACTAAGTTTAAAGAGCACATAGCTCATTTGAAATATGGACGGTCCGGAAAATCAGGTATTGCCAATGTCGCTGCCAGTCACATTCATGACATAAATATTAATAATGTAAAATTGTTAAAAAATGTATCCAATAATAAATTGTTGGATGCATTTGAACGCATTGAAATTGCTAGATGTAAGAGTAGCTTAAATTAGGGACAAAGGGCCAATTCCTTACAGCCCACTCTATAGTTTTGTAGCAAAGAATGAATGTGAATATTCCCGCCAAAGAGTTTTTTCGCGCAGGAATTGATTTTCGGGGGGAAGGTTTATTGGTGGGAAAATTCAGTATAAAATAGGTAAGTCAAATTTTTAGGTTTTAGTTTACCCAAAAATTTCAATTGTTTGTCTAGTTTTTTTATAGTGTTACCACCCAATTGTAGCTACGGAATAATAACCGAAAATATTATAGTCGCTCATTTTGAAATTAGTAAAGACAAAAAATAATCCACTTTGTCGTTCATATATTCGAAGTTGAAGGCCTGCTTACGTGTAGATAAAAATGTTGATATAAAATACACAATCACAGGTGAAATTTTGAGGTTATGTTTTAAGCTTCCAATTTTCGCTGAATCGTTGCCGGCTGCTTCTACTATCTACAATGTACCTATTTCTGTCAAAATTACTATAGTTTTGAAGAATTTGGTGATTATTCCACTACGTTGACGAGATCATTAGAAAAGTCGTATTTACTTTTTTTGTTTGACACTTTACAGTGACAGGTCGTCATTGCCAATATTAAAATTTCAAATATGTTATAGGTGCAAAATAGAAAATAACTATTTCAATAGCGTATTTTGTTTTAACATCAGAAGTTGAGGTAAACGAAGGGATTTGAAAACTATTGTTTATATAAAAACAAATTACAGGATAAACTTTCAATGAAAATACAGGTAGCTTCTTCTTTTATTATTGATGTAAATCTTAAATAGATAAAGCAGCATTCTCTATCACAACTTACTCAGATTAAGTATAATAAAGTATATAAAATTTTACAATAAAACATATACCATGGAGTTCACAATTCATATTTTTATATATATTGACAACAAGTAGGCTGTTACTAATACCTGTGCTAATAGAGAACCTAATCTCGTTTATTTACATAATAAAGCCATAGCCATTCAAAAAGTATGATTAAATAATTAGTTGAGAAAGCTTGATGAGAATATGGAATAGCGAGCATGGGTCATTTCAGCGCTACGGTCACTTTTAACTTTAGATGGTCTGTATCGTTGGCGTAAACGACTTTTGTCAATGCGGCGCGGAGGTCACACATAATTTCAAAAAAAATATGAGACTAGACAAGTAGAAGGTACTTGATAAATGTTCACGAAAATAGGATGGATAATGTAAACAACATCGACAAAATTAGAGAAACAACTCGAATCTCAATGTTATAGAAAATATCCAAGAGATAAAACAAAACACCCGACTATAAAACTATTTCGTAAAAATTAAAAGATCATGAAGTTATTTTTATCAGACAGTCCTATATATCGATAAATCTTTAATTCAGACAGAAAAGCAAGAAGATTTGAAAGAGACGGCAACGGAAGACATTACGAACAGCATTTACGGAGCTGCAGATACTAATAGCAACTATTAAAAAACGTGTCGACTATTCAACTGATAAATTCTATAAAATTGAAAAAGACTATGACAAACCAATTGAGAAAATAGAGGAAATGCATCAGAACCTCAGGTGATAGGTGCTATTGGCGAGAATGTAAATGAGCATTCTAACAAGGTTTCTGTTCAAAAGTTTCTGAGCATATATGTTAGTCTGAAAAATATTGAGTGCTTGAGTGCATGAAGAACTTTGGTCCAAAAACGCCCATTCCAGCAGCTCGCAAGCTTTGAACCATTTTTATACCAGAGAGATGTATTTCGATTTTGTGTATGATCTCTATTGCACTTGTTTCTATTAAGTTATACATTTGGTCCAATAGTTTGTAACTTCTTTCCTTCTTTATAGATTATAGATTCATTATATGGCCTGTCAGATATCCTGTTGGATACTTATAATATATTACTCAATTTTTTAAAATTTTTCACTTTTCGAGACTATACTTCATAATTATTTCAGGACTTTGGATCTTTTTGAGATTTTTTAGTTTCAAGAAAAAATAAGTGAAACAGTTGTCGGAATTTGTTTATAATACTTTGTCAAATTGATAAACAATTACTTATAAAAACATAATTTTGATGTGAACCTATTGAGAATTGCCATTTGCAAGCTCGATCCAAACTCTTCCAAATCTCTTAAATATTAAAGTTATTAACGAAAAACCAAGTACATTATTCTGCCATGTTATTTGTTGCTAACAATCTTTTTTACGCTTGATTAAATCCTTAGGAACCAATTCTCTAGAAGTTATTCCGGATCTAATGATATATCGTTCATATTTTTAGGAGCTTCATGTATATCGAATTATCGCTCAATTGCACTCCTTCCCACGTTGTCTAAGATCATAGAAAGATTGGTGAAAACGAAGCTTTTATCATTTCTGTTTAAATATAAAATACTTACTACTCCCCTACTCGGACTAGCAAGGCTGACTGCAGGGACTTCGTTAAAAGATTAAAAATTCTGACTCTTTTTTCCTTATTCATCTTTGAATCTGTTTGCCGTTTGTCGTAAGCACGCTTCTCCAATTTCAGAAAGATCGTTGCACGGCTATTCACTTAGGAACGCGGAGCACGACCTTTACATACCTACTCCACGTTCAGAATTAGTTAAGGGCTCATTTTTTACAATGCAAAAAAATGTACAATCACTTACCAATTGAAATCAAATCGATATCATCTTTTCCATTTACTGGAAAGTGCCTTCTACTCAGTAAACGACTTCTATTCTAATAATAATATTTAATTCCGAGCATGCTGCATACTGGTTTAATTTTTGCTATGGACTCATATACGACTTATATACTAATTAATACCTATTACTATTACCTATAATTTAGTTACTCATTGTGGTTTTATTCTGTATATTTAAACTTTATTTTATTTGTTTTATCTTTATTCAGTTATTTTTATGTTTGCTGTTTGTTTTTACAAGCTTTTGCCTACAAATTGTAATAATTTTTTGATAATAAAGCATTTTTATTTCTCACGTTTTTCAACTTGTTGATCAGACTCATTTTTCTACCACCAAAGATAAATGAAATAACAATTTAAAATTACCTATAGAATCTCAAAAAGCCTATAACCTATTTTTTTAAAGGACTGAATTCATTTTTTAATACATTCTATTGCTAATCGTTTAAAATATTACGATAATTCATCTTAAATTTTAAACGAATAGTATCTGAAACTCTGTTTGGTGCTATAATTAAGTTATCCAAAACAACCCTCTTCACATCGCATCATCATCAATTACTTATTTATTATTATGAACTCTAACCTCTTTAAGTTATCTTGCTATAAATTTTGAATATGTTTAGTCTAACTGTAAATTTTACAGTTTCCACTTCAACCCCATGGAAGTATCGTCTTCAGTTAATTATTATTATTGTGACAATAATAATAAACCATAAATATGTTTGGCAAATTGAGTTATTTAATTCTATGACTATTGTAGATTGGTATCCACATAAATATGTATTTAATTACGTAATTTTATTTTACTGGGTTCATCCAATCCAAAGTTCATGACGAGAAAAATGAACGAGTTATAGGTTCCAAAATCTACAATCTTAATCTAAAATTGTATTTTTTTTTATATTTTATTTTGGCAGAATTTCTATAGGTGTTTTTTTTTGTGAAGCAGCTCTAACTGGTCTTTATTATCTTACTACTGTACAACTCTCAGTTGTTGAAGATAAACTAGAGACATGTATATTAAAAAATAAAATCTCACTGGTATAACGAAGTACACAATTTGCGTTATTGTATCCGACTACAGTGGTACTTGTACTAATGGTATGGTATGTTTTTCACGGTTTCCATGATCACCCTGACACCGTCTCATTTCTTTTTTTTTTTTCGACTCATGACATGGCTTTAATACCAGCTGACCTTTCCGAATTAAGAATCAGCTGTTGCATCAGTTCCTCGAGAGACACTGATCTGGGAAGAACGTTCATAGTAATATAGCTTGATATGTGCCGTGCGATGAATGATGTTTACTTCAAATTCGTAGCATTTTATATACGAAGTATATATAAAGTAAGGCGGTAAATCTCTCTATTTTGAAACACTAATATCATTTTCATAATAACTTTAATATTGTTTTGTTTCTTGTGATATCTTGAGGTTTTTGTCTAGTTTTTGAGGTAAGAAAAATAATAGGCCGTAATGATATAATATTTTATCAATACAAACTATTGTTTTCTCATTGCTATTACTATATTATTCAACTTCATGCAACATTCATTAAGATGTAGATGTATAACTAGAACGTTTATTTATAAACGTGTATACCAAAGAAATTAATTAAAATTTCAAGGTTACCGATAATAATTATTGACATTGTCTACAATAACAAAATCAAAAGTTGTACTATTTTACACGTGAATTAAAATATAATTCGTGACTAAACTCTATAAAATAGATTTACAGTGCTTCCCAAACTTTTGCGAGTCACAGTGCCTTAAATTAATGTATCTATGACTAATCGTTGTGTAGCTAAAAACTAAAACGAAATTTATCTTCATACTTTATTTCATAAATATCATTAAAATAAACTTCGATGTTGCGAAAGAACCTGAAAATCACGTTTTCATAATCGTGGTATTGAACTGGTCAGGGACAGATCCGTTTCTTTTTTCGTTTTTATATGTTTCTCCACAAGTGTTTTCAATTACAACAGGAATTTCATAGAACGATTTATTCGAGTCAAATTATTGTCAAAAAAGTTTTGAAATATTTATTCTATTAGGATTTTACTAATTTTACCTATTTGAATTATCTCTTGTAAATATTTTTTTCATACTTAAATAACTTTCCGTACAAGCAGAATCGATCTACTACAAGGTTTAAATCCAATATATATGGGGCTCGTCCATAAAATACGGTTTCCAATGAATTGTCACAATGGAAAATATATTGATTGGTATTTAATATCGCATGTTTAGAAAGTTTGAATTTTCCTCTATTTTTCGACATAATCGCCGTTTAGATCAATGCATTTTTCCATGCGGTGCATCTTATTTATTTTTGAGTCGTAGAAGTTTGTCCCCGAACAGGAAAAGATAGTAATCACTGGGGTCAAAGTCTGGGGTTTTAGAGGAGGGGAGAGACAGACATTGGATTCAAATCTGTACGTCTGTCTTTGAGTTTGCACACTCATACACTTTTCCCTATACATCTTACACAGTTGGGAATGAATGAGACCTACGTTTGAAAACCACAATTTCAACACTATTTTATTTGAAAAAAAATCATATTTTTATACGAGGCGATTCCGCCGCCGCAACCTCAAAGTTGGCGCTCCGCACATGCGCGCTGGTTACCTACATCTCTTGTCTACGCCCTGACGCCATTACAGATTGATTCTTCATTGTGTATTTTGTTTAAGATGCCTCCGACAATCGTGAGTCCCGCTGATTGTGAAGTAGGGGCTGTTATACGATTTCTTAGTGCTAAAGGCGTAAAACCGATCGATATTCATCGTGAGATCTGTGAAGTTTAGGGACAAAACATTATGAGTGGTCATCAACCAAAAAAGTGAAGTTTAAGCCAACAATTTCTGCCCGGAAAATCATGTGCACAGTTTTTTGGGACAGAAAAGTGGAGTTTCGGCCTCGTAATGAGACAATCAATGCAGCGTCTTATTGTGAGACATTGAACAATCTGCGTCGTGCAATCTAGAACAAAAGACGTGGCGCCCAGCGACTACCATTTGTTCCTGCACCTGGGCGGTCAGCATCTTCAAGACGATAACGAAATCAAAACACAGTGGTTAACAAGTCAGGCGGTAGAATTTTATGAGGAGGGTATTCAAAAACTGGTGCCACGTTATGACAAGTGCCTCAATATTCACGGAAATTATGTAGAAAAGTAGATTGAGGTAAAGCTTTCATGCAAAAATAAAATTATTGCGATATCTTTGCACTACTTTTTTTAATTCCAAAATGGTACTTACGTAAAAAATATGCCTCGTAGTTTATTTCAGAAAGGTATAGAGTAATAAAACCTCATTAGGTATGCAAAGGGACCACAGAGTGACCCAACGAGTATTTAAGCCACTTTCATAATTTGGCATTGATTTCATTGCAAATTTTTTTATATATGAGTTCAGCCTATTGTTAACCATTTACAAACAATGAAAATAGTGTGCCAAAGACGTGCCGGTAGGATACTCGTAAAAGGGAAAGCCGAATCTGAAATACGGTTGGAATTAGGCAGAGGCACTAATAGAAGGTTAAACGGTACCTGTTAAACGCAAAACGTAACTGTATAATCTACTACCTATGTAATCCCTACACAATATTTCGATATTGGCACTTCAGGCCAGAAAACATACTTTTCCTAATTCTCTTACGCAATTACTTGAAATTTTAATATTAGCTATGGCCGATACCGAAATTGAGCCGAACTGGACGGAATTCCCCATTTTATTACTCTATACCTTTCTGAAATAGACTATAATGTATTATTACTTTTATTGAAAGAAGGAAATTTTTATATACTAATCAAATCATCATGGATGTCTAAACGTTACTAAGAAAGCATGAAGAAAGGGACTCCTTACCTAACTTAATAAATATTAATTTCCAGTTTTTTTTGATCAAATAGTAATCAAAGTTTTTGTTCACTATTATTATATTTTGATCTATCGTGTCCTGAACCGTTGTTTACAGGGTAGGCCAATTTCAATGCACGTGTATAATAATTGATTATTAAACTTGATTTATTTCTTTTAATGCATTTTGGAAATAGTTTATAACTTTTATTTAACGAATACACTGTATAATTGTGAAATAATCTTTTATTTTCAATATTTATCAAAATCTACATATAATTATATTCTACTCTAATAGTTCATTAAATGGTCCATTTACCTTTGCAATAAAAGGCAATTAGATCAATATTGTTTATTGAAGGGGTCACGCTTCCTCTATTAGGACATTAAGTAAACTCGTGTCAATTGTAATATGTGAGTCAATTATTTGAAATTTATATTCACCTTGAAGCTAGCTAAAAATTATAATGATGTTCTTAATAACATAATACGTTGTTGTTGAAGTATCTGCTTAACATTTTTTATAAGAATCTAAGAAGCTTAACATTTTAAAAACGGTTTTGAATAAAAATTATTGAATAATTTTCAACTGTTGGAAATAAAAGTGCGTATATATATAGTTGGTTCTAAAGTATTTCGTCTTAACCTGCAAACTGATAATAAATAAGTCCAGAAGGCTGTGTATCCCAAATAGTAAATAGTAACATAGTCGAAGTACAGAACTATCAATAAAAAAATTGTCTTTACAATGGCTATCACGACTGTTCACAGATGCACACAAGCAAAATGGAAAAGACATTTACAGTCGCAAATTTAATTTTTTGTACGATATAATTGCCAAAATTACGGGAAACGGTAAAAAAATGCGTACTTGCATCAGGATGTCCGTCATTACAACAGCCACAATATCTCACGCAGGCTTCGAATTAGCCTAGCAACCGTCATATTCTACTGGGTTTGGCTCTCAGCGATCCCTATCTGTTTCCAAAACTTAAGAAATACTTCCATAGTACACCATTTGTATTTGGGATAATAAATGTTCGACATTGATGGGGACTGGAACTACATTGGAATATAAAAATGTTATCTTTGCCATTTTTTACTGTAGTGACTCACAAATATTAATTTAACTGCCTGGCTTGCAGTCGCAGGAAAATTTACTTTTAGCATAAAATAATATGATTTTTTGTACATTATGTAAAAATTTGAGGAATTATAATTTTCTAAATAATACTGTAATAAAATTGAATGTTTTTCTTAACTTCTTAAAATTTTTGGCGCAGCTTCCCTCATTCACCGAGGTTACCAGAAATAACTATTGTTCAGCATGTATTCGAGATTAATTGAGTAACTTTTTGTGCCTTTTGGAATAACGTCTGAACCTAGATAGATAAGTAGATTGTATAACTGCCAATATTGGGTTCTAGTTTGCATATCAAAAATGTTTGAAAGTATTCATTGAAAGTTATAGAGAATGTTATCGAGATTCAGTAGATAACAAAAAATTTAAAAGGTCCCTGAGGAATACGCCACAAGCTACGTTTGAGGAATTTGTTCATCTACTTTTTTTATGTGAAAAGCAAGCACAAGAGTGTAAACCCTTTTACACTTGAGTAATTCGAGTGGTTTCTTTCGTGTGGAGATGCCTAAGGAATTGATCTGTAGGTTTTAGTGCTCGGTAAAGACGTGCCTTGGTAGCTGATTCCACAGGCTTGTATTTTTTCAAAAAATGAGTCTCGATAAATTGAAGTTCTGGGCGTCTGCAGACGAACTCAGTGTTCATAAGCCATGTCTGCCTGTCGAGTAGGTCTTGCAAAAACTGCTTTAGGCGGAATTATGTCGAACAGCTCAGAAGAGCATTTGCCTTGGTAGTAGCGGTAAAAGCTTGGGATCGTCCTCCACTTGTGCGAGTAACATTGGCTAAATCGTCCACGTGGCTATGCCAGTACATATTGCTTCTACCCTAAACAAGCGAATTTGCCGTGATGGTGATATTTTATGTCCAGAGAGGACCAAATCCTGTGCAGTACCAGTTTTCCTTGTAAAAATAGCAACTCTGGTCTTTGCTGCAATAAACTCAATCAAATTGCTTCTACCCTACTCCAGAATGTTTTAGAAATCGGTATTGATAGTGGTGATCTGTTGCTGTGTACGGATTTTGGTGTTAGCCTCAAATAAATATATAAATGAAGTCCAGTACTATGGACTACCGAAAATGTAGGTCTGTTTACCTCCTTTCCTGCTCATCTAATTGGTATTATTTTTACGCGCTTAGCGGATGTAGAAGTACTTTCACTGATACTGCTATTAGCAAACGACATAGAAATCAAACTTTTGGATTGAAAAATAGGTTAAAAATCTACAGTTTTTCTGACTTGAAGGAAATTTCAGTCTTCACATCAAATCTTAATCATATCAAATCAACAGGTTTCTAACGGTAAAATAGAACATCCCACAAATCATTTTTCTCTTGGTATTATTTAATTTGGACAATCTTTGAATTGACTGTAGTTTTAGCATCTAATATTCCACTCACTATGATTAAATTTCTAATCGCTTTCCAATCTAACCTTCAGAAACTGTTGCAATGTGAATTTTTATTTATTTTTTTCAAAAATCAAATTGCAATTCGTGGTTTAAAAGAAATTATGTAAGTTCTCAATTTCATGATTTCGTTCTCTGTTTTTTTGTCTTGAAAAAGAGCAAGAGCATTTTGCAATGAATGAATTTGAAGAAAAAAACAATATAATTTCATGGTTGGAAAAAAGGCGCTATACTTTCGATAACCGCCATTTTTAAGACTATCGTTTAAAATTGTTCTTATAGAATTCCTTCTGGTCGCTAGAAGTGAAATCAATTTTTACGCTCCGATTCCTTTCTAAAGAATATGATTCAGTAAACACGTTGTGTTTGCTTAAGATTCTAGGTATTTCCGTCGCCAATCTTCTATTCATACCGAGTAACTACAACTTTCAAGTGTTAAGTAAAATTCTGTCGCAAATCAAAAATATTATTTAGGAATCATTAAACTATTTTAACTTACTCAAATGTGTTATTTTATACATAGAGCTACACATTTGATACCGGAAAAAATTACGCATTAGCAAACCATAAGCGTTACTTTTTATTTTTATGAGGTATTTTTTGAATTTTGAATTAATTAAGACCGTGTATATATAAATGTCTATCAATTTGTCTGAATACTAAATGCAAATATGATATAGTTCCTGGCTGGGCAAAGGGCAGAGGAAGTCGAAGGCACGGGATGCCTGCATCGTGAAAATTTGAACTATGTACCATTTGTGAGCTATATGAAAAATCATTTTAAACAAGTAATAATCTATAAAGTAAGAAACTCATCCAAAATAACGCATATATTAGATTTATTAGCAAATATTTTAATACCAATATCATTCTAATGTTGAGATTTCGATATCAATCTTTATTTTGATGCTGTATTATAATTCTTAAGAAAAAAAAAAGTATCCATTAGTATCAAGTTATAATAAGCTTCATTAATTTCTATTCAATTCACACAATTGCTAATGACTTTTATATAAATTAGTTTAATTTATGTACTGTATCAAAATACAATTCATAAAATCGAAATTTTTCCAAATCAAATAGCCTTTTTCTCGAAAAATTTGAACAATAAAATCCGCATTTCTCTGTGAATTCAACATAAAATCAAGTACATAGTGTTAAATATATATTTTTCTAACTAATAAACGCGCTATATATATAACATTGGTAAATGTACTTTTAATCCACATTTAACTTTTATTTGGACCATTACATATACTAGGGTTGTCTGATAAGTTACAGTAAGTCGTCAGCACTTATCAATCTAATATATTTTTCAGCTTTGGATTTAGGGAGGGTCTAGCGGGGGCTGAAGAATAATTTATACAAAATGCAAATACTGTTGACTACACTTTTTGAATGAGTTTGCTACTGCTCATTGAACAATTAGAGAAAAGTTGCAGAAATAATTCAAGAATGCCTTTAGGATGCATGAGCAATATGTTTCTAGACAAAACAATCCAAAGCATTTTCTGGTTAACTCAATTGGGATCTACAATAAACAAGTACTGATGTCATGTGAACCTCTGGTAAAACGGACGCCGGACCAACGAGTACATACGCAATTCTCGTATAATGTCATTCGCATTCTCCAATAATAATTATTATTGGCTTGATTATAGAAAAATTGTCTTATTTTTAGCTAGGTCCAAAATTTTCCAGACAATTCTTGTATTGTCGAACACCCCTGAAGAGTCAACTTTATCTCTCTTAAGTGTACGGATTACACAAGTTTAACGTTGTCATTCCGATAATTGATTAATTTAAAAAGATCTTTTGACTGGACGTCTCCACCGTCTATATACCATGAAAAAAACGTGATTCGATTCAAGGTTTTTTAGTCATGCTTTTACAGTAGAAACTATTTTACCGTTATATTCTAGTGTAATGGGATAGTTTCGCGTACTAGTGGAAATAATTGAAATAATCAACTCATCCAAAGTTTATTTGAAAATAAATGATAGCACATTTATTATGAGTTCCGTTTTGTTATATGCTAATAACTAATTTTCGATATAGATATCGAAATAATGTAGGCACAAGTTTTTGTATGCCTTTAGCAAAATACCTTTTCTGTCCCAAAAACGGTGCACATGAGCTTTTAAGGTGTCAAGATTTGCTTAGGCTCAAGTTTGGTTGAAACAAAGTATGCCTCCACTCCATTGATTGCCCTTTACTTCGTGGGATGTCGTTTTATTCCTCTTCACTATCCGAGAAAGAAAATTATCAACGTCTTCTGTGTTGTTCAGTAAGGATTTTGGCTACTCAATGTGAGCAAAACCTAAATTTCAGTAATAATTTCATACATTAGGGAGTTGCGGAAATTACATAGCAAGATTACTAATTGTAAACCTGCGGTTTGCTCAAGCTTCTCTTTATTTTGCATTTTATAACGTGCTTCATTGAACTTTCTGACTTATCTTCCAATCATTGATAAATTTCAATTGGTTTAACTTTCTTTGCATTTAGAAATTGAATCACTGGTCCGATTTCACAAGTGTGAAAGACCAGCATCATAAAGAAGCGCTCCAAAGAACACGTCGACAGCAACGATTTAAAAATGTCTTCTGCTTGAGTCAGAGTAACTGCCGCGCAAGTTTGGAACTGCGATCACAGCGCTGGCGAAATAGAAACTATCTATCTAAATATATAAAATATAATGGATTGGCTTCATATCATATCCGAAAGTACAAAAGATATAATTATGAAATTTGTACATCAGATTTCGTCTGTCTATTTTGAAGCTAAAATCTTCTAATTTATTTATTAGGTATTTATATATAGTATTTAGGTTGGTAATTGGAAAATTATGAGCAATCACATATATCTGGTTTTTTCAAAATTTTACCCGTAAGAGTTGGAAATGGGATCAGTATGTCCTCACTCCAATAAATTCAGCAACTGAACCGATAATGCCATAAAATTGAAAAAAAAATGTACCAAACTTGCACAAATGTTTCTTTAATAGGGAATAAGGGAAAAAATTGTCTAGCTTTATACGATAATTAACAGTCCAAAAACCTTCCAGAATAGCGCTGATGATTTGAAGTATGCTGAGTTGAAAAATTTGATATAATAATTCATCTTTTGAAATTTCAACAACTCACGTTGTGTAAAAATACTAGATCTACCTAATAAGGTAAATGAGGTAGCTATTCAAACTTCAAGTCATTAATTTTGGCCATTGCAATAACGGATGTGTGAGCTGGTGCATTGTCTTGATAAAACAACACTTTCTTCTTTTAATTTATTAAAGTACTTGAATGAGTTTTCTAATTAAAAAAAAAAAATGATGAAACGTGGTCAATACGTTGTTGTTTAAATGTCAAACGTCGCGTTGGGAGCGCTAACATGATCATCAAAACAAATTGAGGAGGACGGTTTTGTCCCAACGCTCATAAAAGCATTTTCCAAATTAGTCATAGTCGCTGGTTGTAAGCATGGCCATAGACAAAGTATTTTATGTTTGGAAAGCATTTGGGGTGTTGGAATTCAAATGAAAATTATGTCTCCAAATTGCGTAATTACTCATAAACAAACAAAGAAATAAAGTGAAGAAAAAAATGTATTATTATAATTTATATTTTTTACATTAGTTATATCCTCAATTTAACCTATTCTTACCAATGATCGCTTTATTGCTTTCTATGACATGAATATAAAATAATTTGTTGCAAGAATTATGCCGTTATTAGTAAAAACAACCTTTTTCACTATTTTGCGACCTGCATGTACAATTATCTCTCAAATTCACTTAGTATGTCCTTGTTGTAAAAATTTAATAGATGAATTATCCTTGAGGTTGTTAACTTTTTCTATCTTGACACACTTATTACTCATAAATTATATTTAATCTGTATTATTTTACAGAAAAGAGCCGGATATTATTAAAAATACAGTTTTCCAATAGTTTTTGAATATTTACTGGTTTCTTTTATTTCGAAATTTTTATTTTTTTAATTTAAGCTGCATTACAATATGGTTTTTTCCATATATAATAGGCCCCATTCATTTAAGTCGATATTTCTAATTTTTCATTAAAAATATCTATATTTCTGGCTTTATTTTTTACTAAAACTAATTCTTTATGATTTTTTTCTCACTGTCTTCATTCGTCATTTTTCTTATCTATTGCAGACTATATTTTCTCCGCTTACTTTTCAGTGATTTTATTATATACAATACCCAGTCGGTTTTCTCCCATCTCTGCTTTCATCTATTTTTTACGACTTAGCAAGGTAGGTATATATAGATGTTATCTACAAATTATTTTATTCTTTTTTTCCCTTAGCAACTCTGTATTACACTATTGAATTACCCTCCGTTTATTTGATTGTCTGGAATCATTTCTATAAGTTTCGAAAACAATATTAGTTTTAACTTTGGTCAACGGCAAATTTGTAATAAGGATTATTTTATTTCTTTCTCCCTTTCTTATAGTTGAAATTTATATTATATATATTTATATTGAAATTGCAAATAAGGTCAGATTTACTTCACTAGACTTCAGCCTACTTTTGTCAAATTCAGCTTTTGTAATGTAATGTAGAGGAAAAATTTCAGTTTTGTTGGTTTTCTTAAAGACCACTCGATATGAAGAAAGACAAAACTTGTATGGGTTGCATGCATATTCTTGCATACAGTGAACATTGCATGCAATTTGACGTTATGTCAAACCTTTGCAATTGTATAGCCGCTACTGACTAAAATGAAACTTTTCATATTTGTGTAGCTTGTAGAATTAAAAATGAAGTGAATAGACCAGCAACAAAAATCACGAATTAACAATTGGGTTAGTCTTACACTAGTAAATGAAAGTTAGTTTTAGAAAAGTGCTCAACCGATCAGCTGATCTATCATTTGCTTGGATGGTAGGTGAAAAGTAACTAGATATTTGAAAAAAATTGCAGCTTGCCTCCAACAAGAAAATTGCCATAACAAGTACAAGATCTTCCTTGTAGTAAGTGTCGCTTCTTATTTTCCATTTACTTTTTATTGTGCTACACAAATGAGTTCACTGTATATTCGAACAAGCAATTCACTAGGATCATCTCTAATAATAATCAGACTAGAATAATTAGACATTCATGGTTCTCCAGCGTGAAAATCTGTTACTTAAATGGTTATCTTCCGTTTCTGAACAATAAATACCATTTCCTATTTTCTACATTAAATAGCGAAGCAAACGTTGATGTTATTTTGATAAATTTTCTAAGAAAAAAATTAGAAACTAAATGAAATTAAGAAAATTTAATTACTTAGAAAAATTCGTACGAAACAGCATAATGCTTTCATATTCTTAATAGTTTAAAACCGGTAATACACGATGCGTCCAACGTGAGCGCCAACATCCAACTTCCATCGTTGGCTGAACAAGGAACGAAGGCTGGAACCTTACCGAAACTTACCTAAAGAAATAAGAAAGACACACAACATATATAAACTCCTTTAAAATAAAGTAGATGATACTGGTAACTTTGTTTTTTTATACAAAACTAGTAGCATTCATGGGCAAAAGGACAAGAAGTGTGTGTGTAGTTGTACCACAAATGTTGGATTTAACTTAATTCCAATGTTGGGTTCTCCTTTGACGAAGGTCAAAAAAACTGACTTTCCATGGTCGTTCCAGTGCCAACCTAGAAAATAAAACATTTGTCGAATGACATGCGTACTACGACCCGATGCGTCCAAACATACCAGCGTCTAACGTTGGAAGTATTACACGCATCGTGTGGTACCGGCTTAAGCACACAAGCTTGTGTGAATTGAGAAAGAAAATATGAAATTTACATTTATGAGAAATAGTTTGATACCACTGTAATTTTGCTTGAATTTGTCTGTTCTGTTTTTCTAAATACAGTTATTTAAAACATTAATAAGGTTGATTTGACTCAACAATTGGCTTTTATGAATTTAAATATTAAAAATATTGATTTATAGAAGTTTACTCAGGTCATAAATCGATTATCCGATTTTAATTTGCTATAAAATACGTTATCTTTTTTTCATTCTGTCAAAAAATGGCATTTCTAAGTCAATTTAAACAATAAATTGTTGATTAAATTGTCACCATCTACTCTAATTTTTCCACTAAATGGAATTATAATCTGTTTTGATTTGAAGAATATGTTATTAATTTGAAAATATTAAAATTGAGTTTTGTCAGTGTAATTTGGTTAAAAACAGCTTATCTTGGATAAATTTGAAAGATAAATGGCTGTTATATGTGTTCTTATATTTTATTATTGGGGGTTTAGTCTTGTCAAAAAATGATCATTAAGTTAAATATGGCCAAAAATGGCTTTTTTATACAGATTTGAATAGTTTGGCCATATTCTGCTCTTAATTTTCGTTATTCGTTATTCATTGTAGTTTACTTGTGTATACTTTATATTTAGATTTTATTTTGTTTGTATCTTTATTTAGTTATTTGTATGTTTGTTTCTTAGTTTTTATAAGCTTTTATCTACAAATTTTCCTCTCTTTTTCGCTTTCGCTCTAATTTTTTCAATATATGGCTTTTTAGTTCATTGTGCTTTTGGAGTATAATTTAATCTAAATTTTGGTTCAGTTCGGTCAAACAATTGTTGATACAATATAATTTGGTCACAACTTTGCTTTTATCAAATAAGTCGTGAAATTTGTCGTTTTTAGTCAAATAAGTTCGAAAAACGGATGTTATTACACTTTGCTAAAACATTTTGTGATTAAAAATATTTTTTTTCCGAAAAAATTATTTCTAAAATGGATTTTGGTGAAACAAATTTAACTTGGTCAATAATTTTTCTTCAGACACTAACAGGTAATTCTGCCATGATTAAAATTAGAATATTAACTTTTGTGTGTAATGATCATATCATCTTTTCCTACATTCCGCAATAATTTGAGGGCATATTTACTGGAAAGTGCCTACTATGTAAAAAATATTTAATTCTGGACATGCTGCATACTGGTTTAATTTTTGCTATGGACTATACTAATTATTACCTATTTTATTTTATTGGTATCTTTATTAAGTTATTTTTATCTTTGGTTTTTAGTTTTCACAAATGTCTATAAATTGTAACAATTTTTTGACAATCAAGCATTTCTCTCTCCCTCTCTCTCTCTCTCTCTCTCTGATCATATTTGTCCAACTACAAACACGAAAGTACTAATGAATTTTGAACTGTGACCTTGTTTCCGTTTACTGTGGTACAGCTTCCAAAGATTAGTCTCCGTTGGCAGGTTGTTAAGTCAAGACGAAATATTTTTGAAGGAATTATACATAGACGTGCTTGATTGATGAAAAAAAATCAATATGGATATTTTCGAGCATTCTTGACACGAATACATTTTTTTTCTAAAATTGTGGAAATATGATCAAATTTCACGTTTTAACGGAAAATGTGTTCTCTAACTGCTTATTTGAGTTATTAATATGCAGTAGCAAACTTATAAGGTGATTTTAAGGTAAATTATTTTGCTGCGCAACTATCGTAGTTGAGTGAATTATTGAGAAATTTCTCGGATTTCACAAATAAAATTTGTCTCAAACTTTTTTTAGTTTCCAATATTTTTTAGGTTATGAAGGATCTTATTTGTCAGAAATTATTTTTTAGGTTATGCAGGTCATATTTGGCAGAAATCAAAGTAAGCAATTTCAGTGTACCATCCCGTACAATATAAATACGCTCGAAACAAGATATTGATCAATTTTTGGACACTGAATTAATTTAAATATTCACACGGTCATCAAAAATCGAAGAAATTATACTGTCATGATTATATTATATTAAATAAATGTTTTAATAGTAAAATTAGAAAATAATTAAGGGTAGAGAGATTAATGAAAAAAGTAGGGGGGTGCTTGATGCCCACTTATGTTTGTTTTTAATTGAGACAAGAAAATAATTGTTTTTGGTTCTTTGTCCAACAAAACTAAGCATGCTGGACTCAGAAGGTCAAGATGGAGCACAAAATATTCAGAAATCAATTACATTTTTGAAATTGAATGGCTTTAAACGTGCAAGTAGAATATAAATTTTTTTTGCTTCATTTTGAATCTTTGAGTCTCCCATGCTAAATTATGTTAATGTATTCTGACAAAATACACTTGCATGAAACTACTTAATTAATTATTTATGTGTTTTTAATGATATTCCAAAATATAATAATTGAAGTTCTTATATTTTAAATACAATAATACTTCTAATTTTCTTTGCTGTCTTAACGTAATAATTCAATTAATGCAAACAGTAGTTTTCTTGATATTTAAAAAAAATTTAAAAATAATAACCTAATAGTAGTAAATAACTACTTCTACTTCGTTTGTAAATCCTGTTCTGTCACGCGTAACATACATGATGTGAGACGTGATGTGTGCCTCAAAATCAATAAAATAATTGGCGGGATAACTTAAACTTGTGTGCTCACTCTATATTAGGATAGACTGTACTGTATATTTAATAATTATCAAGTTCATAATGAACTGATAATGGATATTTAGATAAGATACGGATTTTATAGAAGATAAATTTTCAAAAGACAATGAGTAGATAGTAGAAAATTGTGTACACATTGAATTAATGTGGTATAAATTTTGTTCAGTGTTTTTTATAGTGGTTATGCATGCAAGAAAAAGGTATAACTGAATTGTAGGTATGTGAATCTCGAATACATTTGTTTTTCTTATGTACTGAATGTTTTTCAAAACTTTAGGAAATTACTCACCCTCAATTCCCGATGTTTCAACCAATTTTGCATATAAGTTGATATCGTTTTGTTGAGTAAGTACTCACAATTTAAAAAAAATATATTTTTTTTTCACAAAAAGAAATCAAGCATGGTGATCGTTTTTTCAGTACATAATTTGGAAACTTTTAATTTTTTTCCAAAAATCGTTAGCTCTGAATATAACGATTAAAGTTTCTCGAAACGTTATTTTTACGTACCACATACAGAACGTGTCAAAGAAATAAATTTACCTTACTCGCTCAAAATGGGGATACCGATATTTAGGACTCGATGTCACTCGTTATTATCATTTACTAGTTTTATTCCGAAAAACAGAGTTACTTCTAAAATGTCATAGAAAACACTCCGCGCTTCCATAATAGTGACATTAATTTTCTCATCAGTATTTTTATTTTATGCCAAGAATTTGTGATTTCCCTGTTTCATTAAAAACACCGCAATGCGACATTCCTTACAAATTTTGCAAAATATTATTACGTACATGGATAAATAATGATAAAAGCTTAAATATGAAAAAATAATCCATCCTTGAAAAGGAACGGAGTGGTTTGTTTATAATCATCGGAATTGTGAGTACATACCTTATTTCATATTGAATTGTAATGATTCACAAAGTTGAGTGCTTTTTAAGATAACTGTTGAATGGTTCAACAACAAGCATTAAGGCTGATTCATAAACTTTTTCCATTTTGCCGTTTGACGTCGATTGACCCTATTCATAACTTGACATTGCTGCCGTTAACCTTTTATTTCCAATACTTATGGAAGAAATTATGCAAAATAATGAAAAGATATTTTTATTGGGAGAATTAGGAAAATCACGTGGCAAACGCAAACGGATGTGATTGGCTCTTTTCTATTGCTACAAAAGTTGCTACGAATGGCCGACGATAAAAACGTAAAATTCGTTTCGTTTAAAGTCACCAATGGCGACGTCAAACGGCAACTATGAATTATCATATATATTTTAATGTTTTTAATTCTGTAACAGCAATTGGCAACATCAAACGGAAAGTCAAGTTTATGAATCGGCCATAAATGGAGAAATTGAATTCGAATGGATACAAATAAAAATAAGTTACGATATCTGCGAAAGTTGATAAGGTAGACTATACTATTAATACTATTAATATATATATAATAATACTATACTAATACTATTAATGCAATTGCTCAACATATACTTGTGGCAAAGAGAAAAAACTAATTATTATCTTTCGGACATTTTTATTCCAACAAACATTAGAATTTATATAATTCCAGAAGTACCTAAATTCGGCTATATTTCTCTGAAAAATTGCTAAACACTCAATTGAAACATCTTCAGCTTTTTTTGTTCCATTATTAGCCAACAGTCTCACACAGAGTAGAATCCAGTTCAGCTTTCATACTAATTCCACAAATAATATTTTAAAGGTGATTGATTTAGGATTTGAAAGAATTCTACTTAACGTGATAACAAAAATAGTTTTCTAAATAATAGTGATACCAGGTTATTCCACTTTTATCTGAGATAAACAGAAATAAACGCCATTAAGTGATCTATACTTCCTTTATCGACTCAATTATCTTCGAAAAATGCCTTCATGAACAGTACATAAAATTAGTACAATAAGTCTCTTGAAGAATTATGAATAAATACCTGCCCTGCCTTTCAATGACTAAAAGATACTAAGAGCACGAAGAAAAGGAAAAGACTCAAAAGGTGTATAGAATAATAAACATTATGGGCTGGGCTCAGCGGCGTTCCCATTCATGTTTTTTGCAAATTTTTAGGTGAGGCTGAATATTTTTTTATATTAATATAGTGGGTGGAAATAAATAATAAACTATTTATATTGTTCACGATTTAAATTTATCATTGCTATTATCGTGACGTTATTACATTTCTAACTTATTCAGAATATTTCAAAGAAAGAATTGAATTGATGTTAAAGAATAATATAATAGATAAGTGTCCTTAGTTATTATCAATATACAATAGATTTGTTCAATTATTTTCAGAACATATTCAGGGTGATTAGTTTGATAAAGTTCAATGCCTACTTTGTCATTTGAGATATCAATTTGACGAATTATAGCCGTTATTAGTCTTTCCTTATACCTATAGTTATTAGTTCTTAGGATATTTTGACTTTTCTGTGCAAAACAATAATTATGTACCTTAATATATCTAATATATCATTTAACAATTAATTGTTAGTTGGCTATGATTTATTTGTTAAAAACTGATATTTGTCAATGACATGACATGACAATAGGTGTTATATTGTTTACTTAGTCGTTTGTTATATTTTTTATTGTGTGATACTTACTGTTCCCGACGACATACTAAGGGCAGAAATGAAAGCAAATTCATGTCAGTCAAACAAGTAAGTCGCTGTCACCCTTAACTAACTATGGCCGACCATCCAATTGCATTATATTAAAAAAATTATATCGAATAGTGGTGTTTATAAATATAAACACAAAAACGCAAGACTGCACCGTGGAGAAAATGAATAAATTGGTGTGAGATCTTCTGATATGGTAAACTCGGATTTCCATTTATTCCAATTGCTACCATATTTTCTTAATGATGAAAAATTTCTTAATTTGGATGATCTCCAAAATGCCATCTCGATTTCACTCAAAAAACAATTGATATCTATTAATCTAGCATAAAAGATATGCGCACATTCAAATTTTATTAACTCAAATTTAATTTAAGATAGCGATATTACTTTCCAGTTTCCTTTTACTTGCTTGAGGTGTTTTTGTCTATCCTTATTTGTATATGGGCCAATCTTCAATATTTTCTCGTCCAAATTGTCTAAAAGGAGCCATCGTTTTGAGTGTATTGTGTTATCCCATTTGGTTGAAAGATAAAATGTGTTACTATTTTGTCATGCTTTTTCGTGTGAATTGGAGTTGAAAATATAACATTTTACCAAAAAAAATTAAGGAGACCAAGTGATTATTGTATGAAAAAAATCAGCAACTACAATTACTAAACGTGATGGAAATGATGATGAAACAGGAAGTAGGTGAATCCACTACTCGACTAATTTCAGTTTAATACTTTTAAATAATACCTAATTTAGAAATTGAGGGCTCTATTTTAATAAGCAGAAAATTCCAATCAGACAATGACATTCTGTGAGACCGAGTTCCTTGCGAAGTTACAGAGTGTGGGGACACTTGCCTCGAATTTCAGTTCTTTGTTGACTCCGCGGTCCGAATAATGTAATGTAGCTTTTAGATACTTGAAAAATTTTGTATTTAGTGCCAACAAGTTGCAATCCAGTCCTACAAAGGAATATTTACTCGTGACAAGATATGTAAAATATCATTTTTAGTAAACATAATTATATCAAATTGTGCTTGGTTATCAGTTTGGAGAAGTCATCAAGAATGTATTAACATATTCTTGAAATTTTCATGTTGAGTTATTTTAGAATTTGAATTCGTTCATTACAAGTTCTACTTTTTATTTCTTATATTGCCGAATTCTTTTTGATCTCATTCGTTTGTCTAAATATATTGGCAAATACAAACAATCAATCTGTGGCCTCATAGTCATTCATCCAACTCTCAATTTTCTTATTGATTAATCGCGTGTCAAATGCTTTCAAATATAGAAATTGTATAAATACTATACTTAATTAAATTACCTCATTATGCATGGCAGGTAGCTCCAACCACAAAACAATTATGGTCTTATATCCTTTGTTCATTGTCATATTTTATTAAAATATTGTGAAATATGAAGAATGTCCTCAATGGTTATGCTTGATATTTTTTGTTTTGAACTTATTTCTAGTCCTAATGTAACAAAGCAATGTACGGAAAGCATTCTTTGGGTAAGAAATACAAACTAGCATTATTATTCAACAGTTATAATTTTTTAAATTTTAAATAGATTCGAGAAATAGTGTTGTTGTATATCTAGTATCTATAGTATCATGAGATGAAACAGTCGATAATGTAGTAATATAATGTTATAGAATTAGTATAAGTAGGATTTGAAATCAAGGATCGAATTATGAAATCACGCAACATTAATGTTCATTGCGAGCATCTATTGTCCATATGATATACTAAATTAATTAATGAAAAATAATTGACTAGTTAATCGATGGGTTTTTTAATCAATTCATGTCATGAGTAATGAATAAGCATGCAAAATTTCAAGCCAAAATATTAACGGGAAGTTAGTGTATTGTTTACAAAATTTGATTTATACTGAGCAAGTTGAATCAAATATGGTTAAAAATATAAATTGCTTTGCTACTCTACAGTTTCTTTAGATATAAATGTTATTGGAGGAAAATTATCATCTTATAACGTGGTGCATAAATTTTTAATTGATAAAGTTGTTTTATTTGTTACAGTATACAGTCCTAAGTAAAACTTTTTATTCCTAGTGTCTTTTTTGAGAGATAAAACGTTTATTTTATCCATTTTTCTTATATATTACTGGAATAAACCAATAAAAATTGTAATTTATGTTAACTAAAAACAAAAAAGTCTGATATTAAATGAAACTGTTCTTGAGTGGTTAACAAAATTCAAATTTTTGGTCACATAAAATGAATGTATTAATGCCACCAAACAATAATATGTGACCGATAAAAAATTGACACGTCAGATTTCCTTGGGACATCAAAACATATATTTTCGTAAAAAGTACAAATATCAGCTACATTTCGAAATATTATTGCTTAACATACGAGGCTGGTTCAAATATGAACCGCAATTTTTGGATAAACGTACGAAAAACTTAGTGTCATAGAAGTAGCTACATTGGATGTGAGCCTGGTCTGCTGCGAAGTATAGAGAACAGCCCAGCCGGGATCGCGTAAAAGTGTGTAGATTGTGACGAAGACTATCTAGAAAAACTAAAAAATTTCAGCTCTGTAACTTATAATAAACTAGTTTATAGTCTTGATCGTAACTCACATCCTCCAAATTATAAAGTACATTCCAGTCAATTAATCTAGATTATAAAAGATCAGCGTTTTTTTATATGGATTTATCACGTACTAAATCGTTTAAATCACTTTGTCTCAATAAGTACGGTTCTTTTGAAGTTGACGGTTCATAACTTCAGATACCTTATCGTGCTGACTTAAAATTATTTTCCGTGTACAATCCTGAATTTCTGGTTGCCACAAAAAACTGGATGCGATTTAAAGAAAATATTATATATTGTTAATGAGGATACACTAATATGGATATACATCATCAGACAAAACCAGTGTAATCACAAGAAGAAAGATTATTTATAATTGTTGCAACTGCCACTATTTTACATCATTTACTTCCACTTAAAGTTGAGGGTTCTCGGCTATAAATAATCCACGGATAGATTTTGGAATCGAATTTCCCTGGACGCTTCATTCTATATATAAATACACTTTTTGAAAAATCAGAACTGTTGCTACGGTGATTATATCGTTAGTTTCCGTCATGTTTCGGATATTATCTCTCAAAATTTTACATAAATCCAATAGATATAGGAAATTTGATAATGAGAATAGTGTAACAGAATAATGAGATAATGGGAGGAAGTCAGACACACATCAATCGATGAGAAGCAAAGATGCTGGAGTTAGGATATGGGTAAGGATACGAGGGGGAGAGAACTAACAAAATATCTATGGAAGGATTAAAATAGATGGTGGCTAGAAATTAGAAGACGTTGAAAAACGTTTAAATCTAAATCTAGTAAAAATTCGAATGAAAAGTATCAGTTTTACCTTTTTTTTTGCTCTATAGTCCAGTTTATAGACATTTACCGTAAAAACTGCGTTATCTTACATTTTCTATATAATATAAAAATTATTTTAAATTCAGATTCAATCTTTGAATGGGCGGTGCTAAAAAGATATTTATAAAACAGATAATAAAAGTGAATAATCCTCACTTTGACCTGTTTGATGATAATATATGAGATGTTTTTTTATGATTTATCACCTTAATGAGGATAAATAAATTTATTTTTATAAAGGAATTAAGTATGCAAATCGTAATTTTTCTCTTTGTTACAGACGAGCCAGTAGACTCACAACAATGCCAACATTATGGGAGTCAAGCTTCAATTACTGTTAGGTACGTATTAATTTCATTAAATAATCAGTTTTTGACGTCAAATTATCGATAATGTACAGTTTGGATTTTGATAGTGGGAAGAACAAAGTCAAAAATCCAGCTGAAACTAAAATTATCACATATATAGGATATATAGGTTGTCACAGTTAAAGTATTAAAATAATTCGATCATCCAAATTTCTATATACAAGGGTTGCTACTTAAGTTTTGAGATACAAATATTTATAATTAGATATGACTTTATTGTTTTTCTAAATAATCTCCATTCAAATCAACACAGTTTTGCACGCGTTTCAACCAATTGTCGAAGCATGTTTTCCATTCTGTATTCGATGTATTAAACTTGAGTAGCAATCCATTATGAACTATTAGTCTACTTTCTAATCGTACCGGTGATACAAAATTAAATTTGAAACTTAGGCTTTAGAATAAATTATGATTATTGTCTACAATATGGTTCGACCATTTTTACTTTAGTTTTTACATTGTATTAAAAAATGTGATGAATATCGGCTTAATATTCATAGTATCAATCAACTGTCGAAATTATTTTGTCCATTCGTGTTTCATAGATTTGTTCATACTACTATGTCAGAAAGTGGGCCGTGTTAGTGTCAAAATTCTTTTGGTAATAGTAAACGGTTCGCATGAAGGAATAATTATTATTATTGGGAAATGATACTTTCGTTCATCTAATGTCTATAAATAATAAAAAATACATATGATTATAGAGAAACGATGAAAATGCTATTAAGTATATTATATAGTTGTTCCACACATTCAATAAAAAAATTAAATCACCTTCTTTCGTGACTTGATCTCTAATTACGAATAATTAACACACAAAATAATTTTTTGGAAACTATGGTCGGATTAACCCGTTAATGTTCGGAAACTGATCAGGATCACATAAATCGTTTTTCATAAACTGATTGTGTTAATCGAGTTGTAGTCCTATGATAGGATTCTTTCTATCCTAGAATACCAGTGGGTAAATACCCGCTATGTCTATAATTAGTTCTCATGAATACCGTAATTGATAGTTTATTGAGGTTTGCGGTTATTATACTTTTTGGCATTTCACCATTAAAGTAGCTTATTGTATTTTCAATATAAAATCCGTGTGATTGGATAAATTGTTGATAACTGGTCAATAAAAATTATCAAACATCTAAAATCTATTATACAACTAAATTATTCACTTAAAAAAAAATTAACGCATAAAAAAATTATAAAAATCATAGATCTGTATAGATCAATTTTTAAATTTGAAATTTCCATTGAAAATTAAACGTGAGGTTAGGAAACTGTAATAAAGATTTCATTCCGGGTTAGGATCCGCAATCAGCTGATAGGTCATGTACCTCTTAAGAAATATTTACTGGCCTGCGAAATATCCAGCTATCCGTTCAAAATCCAAAGTGTCATCGGTCGACTACCAATATTGCAACAGAACCTACATATAATAATAATGATTTACTAGTTTAGAAAATAATGTAACCTTTGTTGAAAAATATACCTGACAACATGTACTTAATCGCCCTCAATAACCCGAATGAGTAAGAAGGAAACGAAAGGCACATTACTAAATTTCGTACAAAGAAAGTATTCTCAAAAACCAAGTACGCCCACCCCTTCAAAGAAGGATAAAGGGAAATAAAGTTCACGATCTTTTTATTTCAAGTATTTCGCATCAACCATGTTGGTTATTAGCGATGAATTTGGTAATATAATCACAACTTGTCAATTAAAAACATATTTAACAGATACTCATAGATATTATCCACGTCGCAATTCTTTCCTAGTAGGGAAAATTACGTTATTGTCTTTGCGACGCGTATAATGTACATTCTAAAAGTATATGTCCTATAGTAAGTTCTCGGTTATAATTTGCAGACATAGCTTTGTTACTTCTACATAGTAAATGTTCGTGCGTAATTTTAGTGTGACCTATTCTTAGTCTAGTTACTAGTTGGGCGATTATTGCATATTTACGGCCACTATTCAACACTTTTCTTTATTTGTTTTAATTTTTGAAATATCTTAGCCGCGCAGATTGCCACTTATGAGTAATTTTTATTTTGATATATGCTTCCACATCACTACATACCGTACTATTCATTATATGTACATCACTGCAAACCTAGCGTCTTTGTCAGCATCTTCTTATCTTTATATTCTTTGTTGAGAGGGCACCCAAAAAAATCTGACATCTAAGTTGTTTTGTATTAGATGCAATAGTTTCTTGATTTGTTCAAGAGGGTTGTTGGTATAGACATTTTTTAAGGAGCTCAAAGCATTTGAGGAGTCTGTTAAAAGTACAGTACTAATATTGGTTGAGCTATTTATATTTTGTATGTTCGTATGTCTCCCATAATTTCCTTTTACTCTTTTCATTTGTATACCTTGCCTTAGCTCCTAGGTTCTTGAAACTTTTAGATTTTCAGGGTTCTTATGTGTTTTGTAGCGATTAAATGCTGCTTTACGTGCTTTCGTGGTTCGTCGATATTCGTAATTCCATCAAAATCCTGGATTGTGACCTTTCATTGTTTTTGTCATGCAATACTGTTATTTGCGGCTTGTTTCATTAAGTTAGTAAGTTTGTTACCATTTCATCGATATCATCTGTTATTTTGTATTGAGTAAGTAATGTTTCCATATTCTCGGAAAACAGATTCCAGTTTGCATTTTTGAGACGCCATTTTTCTAAAGGTTCATTATGTTCTGCGCTAGTTTTAAAGTCAAAAATTATTATTGGGAAATGGTCGCTATTATAGAGGTATGATACTACTTCCAAGTTAAAGAAAGGAGTAATAGCAGGATCACATATTGCTAAGTCTATAATAATTTCCTCAATCAAGTTACCTATATCATCCTGCTTGTCTGATCCTCATACAAGTTGTCTCTGCTGAAGTCTCAGACAATTATGCGAGGTTGAGGTATTTGTTGAATTAAATTCTCCAAATATTTTTATTGAGATAAATATTGGAAGGAATATAAATATTACAAATATTTATTTTAGATGGATAGAAAACCGTAACCGCAGTAGCTTCTAGATCTCTGTTTATATCAATTTTATTCGATTGAATATTATTTTCGACGTATATGGCGACATTTATTTTTATTGTATACGTTTCAGTTTTTCAGACATATAGTGTTTGATTTGTAATTAAATTAAAGTTTTTTCAACATTTCATAGTGTGCATAACCATTCAAATTCCATTGCAGTAGATCCATTTCTAATTTGATTGTTGTGACGACTCGCTACTAGAGTCAATGGGGCTTTTTGAAATGTATTTTCTTAATCGTTTTTTTATCTTGGTTACGCGAATTTTCAGGATTTCGTGATTTGGAGATACAATTTTTTGAGCATATCAATAAGACACTCAAAATCTGCGGTATAGTTTCTTATTGTACTGATTTGATGATTTGAACCATGAATATTGGTGATCAAATCTGTCTTGATTATAATTCAATATTAATTCATCTCTGTGCTTCTCAAAATTATTTTTCATGAGTTCATTTTCATTGTTTCATCTAATCCAATTTTCTTGGGCATTTTTTACAGTAAGCGCTTTGGATGTTTCTCCCTCCGTAAGTTTATTTTGTATTGGCGGAATTTAAATTTCGTTGATTTTTCTTTTATTAGTTTATGTGTGATCATTAATTATTACGACATTTTGGTATTTTTCAGTTAAGTTGTTGGTAGATTGCAGCTGGAGTGTAGGAGGAATGATATTAACTTGCACTGGGAGTGTAGAAGTGGTAGTGTTAGCTTGAACTTGAGAGGCAGAACCAGAGGTGTTACTGCTGCTGATATTAGATTGGGAGTTAACAGTAACACCAATTCTTAGAAATGTTATATTCGACATTAGTTTTATTTCAATATTCCAACCATATAATATATTTCTTGGTGAGATAAATGTACCAACTTTATACAAATACTCTTAGCATTTGATTCCATTAATTGACTAAAAAATAATAGCTAATAGTTCTTTTGTTGGGTAATTTGGTTGTTGATTTTGTACTAGTACGGTCGAATATAATAGTCTAGTTTGTGGGGTCTGCATTATTTCTTGTGAATTACTGTTATCCTTAATAATTTTGGATAGTTAGTAACTGTTCATATAATTTTCTGCTTCAATACTAATATGTGTAGGTCCGACCCTGTCTACTGAGACATTTATTCAAAAATAAAAAGTGGACTCCTTTAGTAAGCGATAAGGATGGTACTAGTTTGTTGATGGAATTTCGTCTTATTACTTGTAAATAATATATAGAATCAGTTGTAATGTAAATAGTACTTACGTATTATATTTTTTGTGATTATTTTAGGTAAATTATGATTTTCAATTAAATTTATTCGATTTTATACTCAAAAAATTTGCTATAAATTTGGGAGCTGAACGATATCAGGTATTCACCCAATAACGGCCAGGACCGAACACCGTCCACGACCTAGAAAAAGAAAAAGCTTTATAAGGTACTACTTCGTAGAATATGGTTTTGTCCTCTGGCCTCAGTTAGAAGAAAATTGTCCAAAGCCTGAATGTATTGTTGTAGAGATGTTCTCTCCAATCACACCTTACAAGTTTTCGCAGTATTTACAAACGAATAGGTATGGGCAAAATAATCGATTAATCGATTAATTGGGTGATCGATTAATCGATATATATTTTTAAAAATAATGGTAATCGATTAATCAAAAATAATCAAATAATCGAAAAATATCGATGAATCGGAAAATATCGATTAATGGATGTGGACATCATCCTGTGAGAATTTGGTTCTATAAAATACAATGTTTCTTGCCTATTTTCATTCTAAAAAATGCATAATGGTTTTGGTACAGTTTGATTGAATTTAAAGGAGAGTTTTTAAGTGGCTTTAGTACAAAGTAAAAGACTGAATTAGTTATTTGTATGCTTAGGTCGCGGAATACCTTTTTAATGTACCGAGACCGCTTGCGGCCGAGGTCGTTAAAAAGTTTCGCGGCTATGGCATACACACTATTTTTCGTATCTTACTTCCAAATATCTTCTGTAGGTTCATTATTTGGTTTGTTTTTATTGGGAATCAAACCATAATGTCTTCTGTATGTTCCTAGTGGTATACTCGCTCTCTTTATCTTATTTTTTGTAGGAATCAAACCATAATCGTTCTTTTGAAGCTTAATTGTCGATTTTCGAATAATTGAAAATTGATTACTTTCGATTAATCGATTATATCCGATTTACCGATTATTTTGGATTGATCGATTATTTTCGATATATCGATTATTTTTGATTAATCGAAAATAATTATATATTTTGATAATTGCCCAGCCCTACAAACGAAGCACTCTCAACTGGAAAGTAAACCCGTGGACTTTTTCAATAGAAAAAATTTGGCGAAAATTCAAAAGGATAGTTTCAAAAATGTTTCTCGGTTGATAAATCGCTTTTAAAAGCATTGTATTTAGTTGCACTGCGTATTGCTAGATCTGAAAAAACATACTAAGTTACTGAAGTCTTTGTCAAATCGTGTTTGATAGACATGTATTGTGTAGTGGTTGACCAATCTGCTGCAGATAAAAGGAAAACTTTGGCTATGTCCAGTGTCCATTAATACTATTGGACGAAGAATGTGTGACTTATCATACGATATAGAAAGTCAACTAATCCCAAGATACTTAAAGCTAACCCAAGCAGTTTGTTTAAATAGTCTGCAGCCAAGATGTTGTAGAATTTCAACGCTTTGTTCAGTCTCTTTAATTTTGTCAACTTCATTTCAATCGGTAATATAATGATTATATCAATCATTTTTAAATAATTTTCATGCTTAATTGTGAACAAAATAATAACTGTTTTTAAATAGCAATTAATGGTTTAATGTTTAATAATTATTTTTGTTGAAAAATCGGATTTTCTGAAGCGTTACGTCAATTAGAACGCGGAAGGAAAAGCAGTTATGTAATGAATATCCGTAATTATTTCAATCGATGACAAAAGGATCTTCGGTTTACATTGAAGAGCAAAATAATAGAAATTACCAGATGTGAATAGTTTATCATTCTTTTGGTATCACAACCAAGACAACTAAAGATAATTTTTATGTATATTTGATTTCAGTTTTTCGAAACTGATTAATAAGTTATTGTTAATTGTTTTTTTTTTATTTTTACAGGATTACTTATACTCGGTTCGGCATGCGGCTCCGAAGAGAATACTACCAATTTACAAAATTCCGAAAAAATAGATAGTAGTAAAAATATTATAGAGAAATTACCAAAGACTGATTCCCAAATAAATTTAGTTAACAACGATACTCATTTTAATTTAGATAATTCCGAATTACCTAAATATTCAGTAGATAATGATACTCATAAGAATGTAAGAATTGAAGAAGATGTAGATAGCGATAAAAATAATGATAAAATGAGACAAGAAAATTCTAGATCGATAAACTTGGACAGATTGGCATCTCCTGATTTCCATACCAATGAATATTTATCTGATAATCAAAAATTCATAGTAAACTCTATTCATAAATCATCCACCAAAAGTTATTTAGACTTTTCAGACTATCAAGTAGCGACACCTACAACGGATGACCATGATTTGAGGATTGAGGAAGCTGGACAGAAACTAGAACAGGAGTATGAAGAAAATAACTCCGAACATTCAGAAGAACATCAGTTAGATGAAGACTTAGATGCTGACCATAAAGATATTAGTCAAAATTTTCACATCGATAGATTATTTGGAAACTCAAAACACAATCCCAATGCCTCGTTGGATTACAAAGAAAGAACAAAAATTTTGAAAAACAATACCTTCGATGATAATTCTGAACACAATCGTTTCAGTGTAGTTAAAGTTCAAAAACTCAATTTTGCTTCCGAATATAATGTTAGCACTCTCGATGAAGACGATACAGGAATGATTGAGTCAACATCTGATAAAGAAAAAATAGAAACAACGTCTCATAAAAGTTTCTTTACTACAAGAAAACCCATTACATTAACAAAACCTCCTACAAGTCCCAATAATCATATTTTAAATAATAAAATTGAATCTGAAACTATCAAAGCTATTAATTCATTAACTACTGAGTACCCCGCAGTGAAAATATCGAATGTTGAGAATGAAATTATATCAAAAGAACAAAATATTGATGAAAATAAAATTATTCCTGTTGAAACAACTAATTCTGAGACTGTTGCAACGGAATATTCAACTATGACAACAGAAAAAAATAGTACAACAGAACAAAATAGAAAAACAACCGATAGAAATAATGAATTTACAACCACAACCCCTACGACAACAGAACAAGTAGAAACATCGCCAATTGACAATGATGTAACTACCACTCACGTCGCGATTACCAAAACATTGAAACGTGAAGATCATGCTAGTTCTACTGATGAAAATGTTCACGAATTAACACCTTCAAATACTGATGAAACCACGGAAACATCTACTTTTACTAACCATTGTATGGATGATAGAGATACTGATATAAGTTCCAACAAAGATATATTGACAACCGAACATACAGAGCTGGGAACTGTCTCGACCTCTTTATTGAGGAGTGATATAACTGTTGGTCATTCAACTGTTACTCCTACGACAGAGGACACTACTATCACATCAATATTATCAACCGAGATTACAAGTAAAATATCAGAAGAAACCACAAATATACCTACTGATATTACAAGAGTCACTACAGCGATTATTAAGAAAGAAACTGCTGAAGACACGACAACAGTCACTATAGAGATTATGGGAGAAACTACTCAAGAAACCATTCAAGATATTACGACTGAATCTAGTAGTAGAGTTTCTAAAGAATTTACTTTTGAGGCTAAAACTGAAAAATGTGAAACAACAACCCAATTTCAATCAAAGTCACAAACTGAGCAAAAAACGGATACAATTAGTAGTACTGAACTAGAAACTACCACATTAGAATTAGAAGCAGAAACTGAAATGAGCACAAACACTTTTGCTCCAAGTACCTACCTACCAAGTACAGATTGGGATACCACTACAGTTGCAGTTAAAACAATTCCAGTTACAATAGAAGAACGAACTACTTTGTATCCAGTGAAGGAAAATATGTCTACAAGAAATGAGGTACAAACAAGAGAAAACAACATAATGCCGTTAAATGAAACCTCGACTTCGAGTTTTATTCCATCGGTAACTGATCTTCCAAAACCAAGGCAAAATGAATCTGAAATTGAAGAAGCAACAACTGTTGTAACTACATCAAGTACCGATGATTATACATCGGATTCATCGTCTGTACCAGATTCGGGAAATATCGGAGGTATTGAAGATCATAAAGGAAAAATTGCCGCTATTGTAATATCTTCAGTGGGAGCTATATCTTTGATTCTATTAGCTGGACTTCTGGTAAGTTACTTCACCAATTTTCTTTTTAATTTAAAACACAAGGATCTATTGAAAAATTCTTAGCCTACTATAGAACCAAACAAAATTTCAATGTCAAAATATTTTATTACTCAACATATTCTCCACTTAATTAGATACATTTATTACAGCGAAACTACAACGTCTCTAGACCTTTCAATAAAAAATATTTCTTCTTGCTCTGCAAACCAGATCTTCACAGCTTTTATTACCTCCTCGTTGGAAGAAAATTTACTACCTTTTAAACTTTTTTTCAGTTGAGGAAAGGGATGATAGTCAGACGGAGCCAAATCTGGTGAATAAGGGGGGTATTCTAGTAATTCAAACCCTAACTCCCGATTTTTTTGCATAGCAACATGAGGTTTGTGTGTAAAAACAAAACACCCAATTTTTCGATTTTCACAATTTCGGTGGACATCTTAGTTCTTTTAATTTATTGCGTAACTCTGGTTTACTTTTTTGACGTCAAACTTTACACACAATATTTTGTTTATGCATGGAACTGGTCTAGACTAACTAGATATCAATACATCCTCGTATAATGAAATTTCAAATAACATCAATATGATTATATTCTTTTCAAAAGAATATTGTTACCTACACAGGTAATCAACGTTGTGAAATAAAAACAAGCGAGAAATCGCACACAGCAAATATGTGTTTTTCTAAATTCTATAGAAATTACGTAAAGGTTAAATGTCTTACTACATACACTTTTCAACATTTATGATTTGTATAGTTTGAATAGATTGACGCTGTTACAATTCTACTATAAGATCCATATTTACTATCAAAATTAATAATTTTCTAGACGACTTAATTATTTTTATGGCGGTCTAATAAAGCTTACTGTCATCATGTGGATAGTTTCCATACAGTACTCTCTATATGATGCAATAACACATATTGAAGGAACGTGAGGAGAATATTTCCAATTTAAACGGAAGTATGAAAGAAGATTCAAATGTACCGATTGGGTTTTTTCCTCCGATACGTGGATACTATTCTGCAAAAATCTTGGGCCATCATATAAGATCTAGTTGTTGTATGATTGCAAAATTGTCTTATTTTTGGCTTAATATAGTTTTGTTAACAAAACCTATTCGTAATGAACCCTACAGACTCCATTACATCCAAAAAAGAATCTTTTGGAGCGATTGGATCTTATTTTTTCAAAAATTAAGCCCGACCTCGGGTTATGTTTAAAGAAATCATTACCGCTCAAATTAATATTTTTTTGAAAATATGAATGCCACGGACCTGTGTGAAATATGGTTTCAGACCAGTTAATTGGACTCTAATGTAATTTAACATATTGGTTATTTTCTGCGGGACCACGTAATCACTAGTTTATGGCAAGGTAGTACTAACTTGTTATGCTTTGTGACATTAGTGACATACAAGTGTTTGTGGCCTAAATTCCGACTCCAGAAAGTAATATAACCGAATAAATTTAATATGTTAGTGCCGTATATGTTAATACCCATTTAACTTTTTGATGGTCTTTTTTACAATGAAAATGATGTCCGAGAATTTCTTTTTATACTAGATAATCTATTCGCCAAAACTTCATTAAGTTTGTTCATTAAAAAGTCTTTAAAATATGGTATCAGTTCTGGTTTATTTTTTTCATGTAATAAATAGACTAAACTTATTGCATTATTTTCTCTAATTCTTTGAAAAGTAAGCGAGCTTATATTTTTGCAGTATATTATGCGGAAAAGGCAAAAACGTTTCAACTACAAACAAAGATGTAGACCAGTAAGTCTCGACCATTACAGCGTTGACAATGTTTCAAGTTATAACAGTACCAGACGAAAGGCAGAAAGACAGTCAAAAAGATCATATGGTAATCCCGCTTTTGATGATCCCGTAAGTATTATTGGTCGAGTTGATTAACTTGTAATAAGAAAATAGTTAAAATTTACCAGTTCCTGTCAAATCAATTAATCATTAATGAAATTTAGTTTTTATTATTGTGACATGTTTAATGAATCATGCTATGAACTAATTGATTTTTTTATTAGATAATATATATGGGGTCTGATTAAAAATGCGGAGATTTTAAAAAGAGAAGCACTTGGCAAGAAATATTACTCTTATCCCAACGTAGCATACATGACTGGAAGAATTTCTAAAACGTTTCTTTCAAAATGGCTTTTATCTGCTTTTTGCCTTCTCAATATCAAGAATGGTTTGAGAAAGTTTCTCTTTTAACAAATTGTCGGAAAAAACTAGAAGTCCTAATCGTCTTTTTGAAGAAGTTTGTTTGACTTCTTGCACATTTTATTTCTTTTTAAGATTATAGGACGTCCCACCTGTTCTTCGTCTTTTACTGCCTCTTTTCCACTTTAAAATTGCTCTTCCCACTTGTAAACTATCACCATAAAATACTTTCGGGAACTTACACTTTTTTCAACTTGAAACAAGACACTGCAAAACCTATGTGACTAAATCAGCTTAAGTAGTAGAACGTGAGCGAATTCAAATTGTCTCAACACTTCAGACACATTAGTTGAAATTGTTGCTATAAAAATTCAGTATCCGTATTTTTATCATACTTCGTAGATATACATACCATACAACTATTTATTAATTATGAATATTATACAGGTGGTAATAACTCATCCTTTGAATCTATCCGCTCTTGTCAAATTTGCTTCAAATACCGAAGACATCAAAGCAGAATTTGAAGAAATTCCTCAGATTACTGCAAGAATAAGTGAACTTCCGGATGGCTGTGAAACTAAAAACCGGTACGCCAATGTGATACCATTACCAGAAACAAGGGTATTTTTACAACCTATCGACGGATATCCTAACAGTGATTATATAAACGCAAATTATGTAACGGTAAGTTGAATCGTTATCGATAATCAATTGAATATTTAAATCATTTCACTGCCTTAGTTAATTCGAATTTGAAAATACGAGAAATATATAATAATCATTAAACTACTAAGTTACATAACGTAATTCACTACTACTAATTTATGAGACGACGTGCAATTGATACTAAATCAATTAAAAATCATGAAATTAAGAGAAAATTTAAACATAGTTATATCTATTCATTTAAATTGTAGGTATATTTGTCAACTGATGAAATATTTAGAATGGACGTAGTTATTCATACAACGCGCAACGTTTTGAACTGGTCATAAATGAGAAAAAATATGGGGAACGTTCATATTTACGTTCCTGTTAAAACTGTGAGTCAACCGTTTCATTAAGAGAATGAACAATTATTAAACTAATGATGTCTGATCTCGATAATTACTACTCTTTTTCCTTAGAAATATTCAATTACATCCAAATATATTTGTTTGCTATTGAGATAATTTGGATATTTTCGTTATCAAAGAACTTCAACTGAATTTTGTCCTCCTGGAAATTATCATTTTAAAAATATATAGTTATTTATTTTTGTTTTCTAGCCGTTTGCCTAATATTGCCAGTATGCGTATATATATTTTTAATATCTAGTTTTTCTCTACTCCGTTGCCTTTAATTTTTTTTTCTTTTTATCTATCTAGTGTTAATTTTTAAAACTAGTAATATGTACATTGTTCAGTTTGGTAAACATTGAAGGTTGCAGTGTTAGGGTTCTTGTTTCCAAATCATACTCATTATACTTCTGAAGTGCTTGATGAAGATTCTCTTAACTGATACATATTCATAAAATAACAAATGAGTGTTTCTAGTAGTTCAAATCATTATTGTATCTCGAAATGGTATTCTTGAGCGAATTCTCTACGTAAACCATATTGACTTTTTGGTGCCAAGGAGTTACTTTCTATAAAAATCTCCAGCCGATTCTTAATCAAACGTTTAAAAGTCTTTGTTATGCATGAGAGTAAAGAAATAGGTCGAAAAGATGTCGTTGAATCAGGTTTTTTATTGGGTTTTAGTATTAACGTTATAATAATCTCTTTCAATTTATCTGAATAATCTTATCCAAGCCACCAACTATTATAATATATATCTAGGAGAAATATTTTGGCTTTTTCAGGGATATTATATGTATGTGAAACTATCTATACCGGGAGCAGTATTTCGCGACGTTTTTATTGCAGTATGCAGCTCTTCTAGAATAAATGGTTTTCCTAGGAATTTCGATTTTGAGTGAAATGAAAAATTATAATTTTCTGTTGATAAAAATGGAGAGCTTAAAACTGATGGCGGAGCTAAAGAGTTTAACATTTGATCTATTAATTCTGGAGTTAAGTTTGGTTTTTTAGTTTTAAATTTTTAAATTTAAATAGGTATTCAAGTCAACATCTTCTTTTTTTTCTTGAATATTAATGTTGCTTTGGCGGTAACATTTTTATAACGTAGATAGTTCTCTAAATTAGCCAGACGTTTATATTTATTCAATGCTTTATTCCATTCTATAGATGCTGATGAAAAGGTAGCATCCCACCAGTATGGTCTAGGATGGACATTAGTTCAAAGAATAATGATAGTTTGTCCTCATTTGAAGACAAATTTTGGTTACAAGACTTGAGTTTTGATTCAATAATATTTTTGAAAAGGTGCCAGTCTGCACGAGAATTTGTCCATTTAGTTGAAGGGTTGATTAGAGTTTACAAAGACACGGTTTGCAATTCCATAATTATTGGGTAGTGGTCCAATCCCATTGTATCATCAAATACTTCCCAGTGTATTTTACTTGCTAGAGAAGGGGCTGTTATGGTTAAATCAACTGCTGATTTATATTGATTCGGGGGGGGGGGTTACTCTAGTGGGAGTACCGTTATTGAGTACCACTAGATCTAAATCGTCTACCACGTCGGCTAACATTATTCCTTGTGGAGTATCTGGATGAGGACTCCACATACTAAAATTTGCATTAAAATCTCCACAGAAGATTGAAGATTCTCTCAAAAAATAACCTACTTTGATAGGAAATAACCTGTCTAAGTTCTTATCTCCATGTTCAAAATATATATAATAAGGTCATTTGTCAGGGTTTTGATATTTATTGTTAAAATCATATATCGGTTGAGAATCATTGTAATTTTTATTGGGCGGCCCCTGTGGGTCGCCCTTGGGATCGGACATTTATTTGATTCGAAAAATTAAAATTCTATTTGATAGAATTGAAAAATATAAACTAATTGATAGGTGTACTTATCTTTTAGAGTAAAAACTACTAAACACTTTTTTTGGCACCAACATTATGTTTACGATCTAACTCGTAGTAGTGTTAGAACTCGAAATTCTGTATCTAAATATTTTAAAGTATGTTACTACGACCATTTCACCAAGGGAGGCTATATTTCCATCCTAGTAAATTTAAACAAATTATACTTCAATTTATAATAATTAAATAAAAATATCTAATGATGCAAACTCGAATTATTTACAATCAATAATGTACTTTTGCCAAGTTTGAACTTTCGCCACTTTGTTAGCATTTTGAATTTCAAATATTGCTCTAACCCTTTCAGTAAAAATAAATTTTGAAGTATCTTTGAAAGTATTATATAGTGATATTTATTTAATAATACATATGTGCAATGGTAAAAACATTTGTTTTGTGAGCATTAACGTTTATTGTATTTCTATCTTTCGTGTTATCAATGCTTTTATAAGTGGATTAAATAGATTAAAATGGTAATATTTCGAAAATAATTAAACAAAACATGTATATTTTTAGGGCCCCAAAAACACGAAAGGATACTATATTGCATGCCAAGCTCCCATGCAAAATACGGTCGATGACTTCTGGAGAATGGTATGGGAACAGCAGTCTAAAGTTATCTTGATGATAACTCACCTATATGAAAATGGAGTTGTAAGTTATTTGCTATAGTTACAAGTTACGTATTTATTATTATTGAGTATTCGAAATAAATGAGCAATGAGAATTTTGTAACAAAAAAATGTTTTAGGAAAAGTGTGTAGATTATCTCCCTCCATCGGAAGTATTAGATTGCAATAGGTTATTTGGAGATTTTCAAGTTACTTTGAAAAAGCGAGATGTGAAGGATAAATATATCATATCGAACCTTCAACTGAAGGTAAGTTATAAGTAAAATATTCTGAAAAATACAGTTATTCGATATTTTTTGTAGACAGAACTTGAAGTCCACATTATAATCAATTAAGAAGATCGTGGATTATCATTTTATATTATATATATAGATTCTGTTTATTACATCAATTTCTCTCTATTGAAAAGTGTCTTATTTAATTGTTTTAAAATGAATTTCAACAAATTTACAAAAATATATCAAATTTGAAAGCTACTTAGAATTCCTTAGTCTTACACCCATTTTTAATTTCCAGCCAACCTTTCACCACTAGTCTATTACTCTGTTTTCCCTTTGATTATGCTTTTATTCGATTTTCTCTTGAATCTATGAACATTTTTCCACTATTAAACTTTCCATTTTTATTTCAAATTAAAAATGTTATTTGTTGTTTCGTTTGTTTTCCAACTATTTTCATCAGATTTATTATGTTATTTATTTGTTTCTATTTCTTAATTTTACCTTCAGCATATAAAAAAATGATTTTCCTCTCATAGATATTCTTCATTTTTTCTACCACAATAATTTTTGAACATCTAAATAACTCACTAAAAATTTTCAATTGAAATTTCTGTATCATAAGCTAGTTTCAATAGTAAGGACAATAATAGTTGTTCGAGAAAATGTTTTGATTTTGAAAGCTTGTTGCTTGGAAACAGAGTAACGCCGTAGGCTTAGGTCTGTTGCCTATAAGCAACAATTTTGAGAAAGTTGTTTTTTGAGCATTTACGAGGAAATATTGAGAAATTCTTACCCTACTATAAATCCATACAAAATTTCAATGTCGAAATATTTTATTACTCAACATATTCTCCTCTCAATTGGATAGATTTATTCCAGCGAATAGAATAGAATATTGGACACGAAACTTCTGAGGTCTTAAAGAACCAGAGTGTCGCCATTTCATCGATTTTTGCTTTGTTTCTGGATCGTAGAAATGTACCCAAGTCTCATTCAGTGACAATTCGGTTTAAGAATTCTACATCGTTTTCAAATCAAGCACAGATCGAACTCGACGATTTTAGTCAACATTCAAACATTTGGGGATCCATTTTGCAGCAATTTTTCTCATGTGCAAATTGACGTGAACTATATGATGAACGCGTTCGTATGAAATATTCAGTGCTTCAGATATCCGTTTTAGCCCGATTCGACGGTCTGATAAAATCATGTCATGAACTGCATCGATATTTTCGGGGACTGCCACTGAAACTGGCCTTCCCGATCGGTCATCATCTTCAATGGATAATTTACCTCTTTTGAGGCTTGCAGTCCAATTTTTCACGGTCGCATATGAAGGATATTGATCACCAAGGGTATTAAGCATATCTTCGTAATCTGTTTACCTCTTAACCCTTTTAAATACAGGTACTTGTTGATGGCTCGATACTCCCAATTTTTCGATTTTCACAATTTCGGTGGACATCTTTGTTTTTTTAATTTATTGTGTAACTCTGGTTTACTTTTTTGACGTCAAACTTTACACTGACACTTCTAATGAGTCTAGGCTAACTAGATATTAATACATCCTCGTATCAATGTTGGAGGGTTATACGGATAGAAAATTTTTTGCTAATCATAGAAAAAATAGAGAGCAAAAACAAATTATGTAAAGGTGCAATAAACAAAAGAATAATTGGAAAACTTAAGTGAAGATGTATTAGTTTCTATAACTGATGAAGATGTATTTCCAATAAGAATGCTGTTAATAATTATAATATCTTCATCAATATTGAAGTAGGGTTCTATTGAGTTGGTATTATTGTGATCCATAATTTTTATGAACTCTTTCCATTTTTCGCCAATCGACTAACCGCGGTCGATCTATTGGAGTGATTATAGTCTATTTCAGAAAGGTATAGAGTCATCAAATGGGGTGTTCCGTCCAGTTCGGCTCAATTTCGGTGTCAGCCATAGACGAAGGTTTTGAAATAATATTGTTTGTAATATTAAAATTTCAAGTAATTGGGTAAGAGAATTAGTAAAAATATGTTCTCTTGCCTGAAGTGTCAATATCGAAATATTGTGTAGGGATTACTTAGGTAGTAGATTATACTGTTACGTTTTGCGTTTAACAGGTACCGTTTAACCTTCTATTAGTGCCTCTGCTTAATTCCAACCTTATTTCAGATTCGGCTTTCCTTTTTACGAGTATTCTACCGGCACGCCTTTGGCACACTATTTTCAGTGTTTGTGAATGTATACCCATAGGCAAAACCCATATATTGACCCCAACCCGGGTGGTATTACCTGCACTTGATAAAAAGAAAAAAAATTACAATGAAATCAATGCCAAACTATCAGAGTGGCTTAAATATTCGTTGGGTCATTATGTGGTCTCTTTGCATACCTAATGAGGTTTTATTTCTCTATACCTTTCTCAAATAAACTATTGTAATTTTTTTCTTGATCGCTTCGACAGACGATTTTGTACAATTTTGAATAATATTTCTTCCAATGGGCATATTATCACACCAGTGATCATTTTCGGATTTTCATTGTCGATTTATTTTAGTAGTAATGTTGATTTTAATATTTGGCCCCCTTTTTGACATCAATTTTTTAAATAATCTGACAGTACAAACGTTGCTGTCGTTTTCTGTAAAACTTTGCTTTCAGTACACATTTTTGAACCACCTTTGCAAGTCTTGCTGAATACAGGGTTATATTCAACTCGATTTGTTATAGATCCGTCGTTTTTTGATTCGATACAAAAAAATCAGTCAAAAAGCCCTTCAGGGATGTTTTCATTGCATAAATTTATCATTTTCGTTATTTCTACGAAACTTTCGAACTTTCGAACTTTGTTTCCTTTTACAGGGATCTGATTGCAGTTTTCGTCATATAGAATTGCGAGCAGCTTGCGCTTTTTTGAAATAAACAATTTTGAATGGGACATTAATAACATTAATAACTAATTAATAATAAAAATTAATAACTTAGGTTCCACATGGTTTCGACCATAGTTTCTTTGAATTTGTACCATCTTATGTTCACAGCTCAATCCTTTAAAATCAATGCCAATTCTTCCGCCGTCCGATTTCCATCTAATTGATACTTTCATCAGTATTAGAACCTAATCGTGATATTTTGAAATATTGAATATTTGAACCCGTTAAAATCGAAATAAATCAATATGTATCCATCGCAACATGATAAAGTGGAAACAACCCATAGGATCTGTTTTCAGTACAATATTGTACTGATGGGTGGTCTTCTATCAAATAGAGAAGCATTTTATTGCACAATAATCAACAAAAATCTTAAGAATATATTGAACACTTTTTTCACAACACCACTACACCAACACCCACAGAAACTGAAACTTAACTGAGTTCAGTATGATCAGTATGAATATTACCAACGGTTCCAGAAATTCCAACTTAGTTATTAACAGTGTATTGAAGGTACATTTTTCCATTTTGTTTTCAGAATATGGTTTCAAATAGTTGGAGAGAAGTCACACATTTCTGGTACCTGGGTTGGCCGGAAAAGGGAGTGCCAACTGAAGAAAATTCGCTCATAGCTTTCTTAATAGAAGCTAGGAGTTATATGAAATCATCTACTTTGGATAAGGTAATGACAGATTACAATTTTAAAGAAAAATATATATCTCATAGTACATAGTATATAGTTTTACAGTGCTCTATTTATATATAAGTGATAATTTGGAATTTAAACAATAGTAAACCTAAGTATAACAAACAGTCCTTATTTCATACTCCTTTTAATGTTGTTCAACCAATACTAATATTATTTTAAAGTCATTTCTTTACAGTAAAGAGCTTGCTGTAAATCAAATTAGTTTATCAAATTCAATAAGATGTTTGAAGCTCAACGTGCATACACTTTTTAGACACTAAACGGGCATTTATTCACGTTTTACCTTGTGATATCTATTCCAGTTAGAGATGGGGACTTCAAATTTTTCTAATATTTTCCTTCTTATTAGGAATGTGCTTTCCTATAAATATCTATACCATTTTATTCACTGAGCTTTATTCTAACTGTTCTTCACTTACATATTTTTTCTGTAATCATTTTTTTATTGCTTATAATCACTTGTTATAATCACAGTTGTCTAAATCTCAATGTACATACACTTTTTGGACATTTAATAATATTTTATCTGATAAGATCATGATGAACGTCTGGCGATGGTATCTATTTAGAGCAGTAAATCTCAAAGTGGTTCAGGTGAACCCCCAGGTCTCCACAAGAGACTCAACAGGGATATACATACTTCCTTTGCTAGATTTGATGCTTACATTTATTGACGAGTTATGGTAATATGGTAGAGACATAGGTCCACCGTACCATTAATATTTCAAAAGTTGTCCTTGTGTGCTTCAAAAGTATTGAATGATCTAGTAATATTCATTAGCAGGCATATTGAGTTGAAAGTACAGAAGTCCTCAAGGGTTTCATGATTTGAACCTCAGATCTCTATTATTCTTGACATAAGGTGGTTTTTGTTATTTTTGTTGTTCTTCAATATTTTTTTCACCTTTTCACAATCCTTTTGGGAGCATTAATATTTTGTAAGTTGTCATTGTGTACTTTTAATAATTAGTTAATATTCATTGGTACATATCTTGAGCTGCATAGTGCGGAAATTGATAAAGGTTTCATGATTTGCTTATATAAAATCAGTTCATTATATTCAGAGTGTCAATATTGCACACATTTGTCTGAATTTGATTCTCAGATCTTCTCTTTTATTCTTGTCATAAGTTGTTTTTTAATTTTTTTTTCCTCAATATTTTCTTTGCCTTTGCACAATCCTTTTGAGAACTTTCAAGAGTAATGTGTGATTTCTCATACTTCTTTTTGATAGATTGCTGCAGCCAATGGCAATGTCAATGGTCCTCCAAAGAATGAAGTAAATCCAGTTGTAGTACATTGTAGTCCAGGAACAGGAAGAACTGGAGTCGTAATCGCATGTGATATTGCAATCAGGGAATTTGAACAGACCCGACTCGTAGACATTCCCAAGATCGTTTACAGGTTAAGAAGAGATAGGGCTAGTGCTGTACAAACTAAAGAACAATACATGTTAATCTATAAGGTTAGTATATTTGCAATTTTCAAAAACAATGATATCCAAAAGAGTATTGTACCATGTGATTAAGTCATTTATAAATAAGTAAAATTTGTTTAGCGTGTCGTTAAGGACTAGATTGACCTTACCCTTACCAATTGGCACTACAGCTCGGTCCGGGCCTTGGTCTCGTCGAAAATTCGCCTCGAAACTGGTATGTTCGTGATCAAAGTTTCCCATACCCCACATTCATTGTTTGTAAGTCGTTGTGAACTTGATCAGTTTTTCTACTGTTGGATATTTTGGCAAGCAAACCTCTGGGTTCAAATAAATCAGGAGTTCCTCAATTTTTCTATTATTTCGGAATCTCCAGTCTCCTTCGTTCATTCTAAGTCCTCCATATATTCTTCTAATAACACTGGTAAACACTGTTTTTGCCACACGAACATTGGGATGATTTTTATTTGTTGTGATGTACTTTCATTAAAAAAAATATTATTTTGTTTCAGTCACATCCAGCTTTTATGTACAGCTATATATTCTTTTTATACATCGTAAATATGACGCGAAAGTTTTCTTATAACCCAAATAGTTTTTGTTATGTGTGTGGAGAATTAACTTTTACAACTTACTGTCGAAAATTCACGTTTAGTTTTCCTATACGCCACCAAGTTAAGTCTTGGTTTCCATATATATGTTGTGTAACGTGTGTTAGGTTCGACTTAACAAGAATCCTGATATTTGCCTTTTGGTATATCAATGATTTGGAATGAAACATAAGATAATGTGAGTGATTGTTATCTTTGTTTGAATCAAACAAAAGGCGTCACAACCAAGTCCAAACACACTGTCCAGTACCCAAACTTGTCATCGGTCAACAGACCAATCCCACATGGAACCGAACTGCTTGTGCCAAAACTTTTAAGTCAACCCAATAAGGTATCAAGTGTGGCTCAAGTTATGAACCATCCACATCATAAGAACCGCATTTATGGATATAAAGGGATTTAAACTAATTAGCAAGTGGATTTGAATTTGTCCAAAAAATAAGCTGAGCTTTTGGGGTCTAGATTGAACGACTGGAATTTACTTTCTCCTGGTACAAAAACTTTTTATTTCCGACATCGTGACGATGAAATGAAACCTAAAGCAGATGATTTAGTCTATTGTAATAGCATTCCTGTCGTGAGGAATTTATTGAATTTTATCAGTGATGATTGTTCATTGACTCCTCAAAAACTAGCTTGACAGCAGTGTTGCTATACAACGGTAAAAAATATTTTCCAGTGTGGGTTTTCCACGGTTCTGATATGAAGGAGACTTACGAGAACATGAAGTTCCTTCTTGAAAAAATTTAAAACTGTGAACATGTTTGGAAAATTTGTGGAGATTTTGAAGCCATTACTTTTGCTTGTTTACACAAAATATTGCTGTTTCATTTACGAATAGGACACTATACAAAGTATGGCTCAAGAATGGATCACTTACCCCAGTACAGTAGAATGTTGAAAATGATCCTTTAGTGAACCTTGACAACATACTTTTACAACCGCTGCATATAAAGCTCGATCTAACGAAAAATTTTGTAAAAACTACACTTGAAGATGGCTATGAATTATTATACTTGAGAGAGGAATTTCTCAAATCTAGCGAAGTAAAAATTAAAGAAGGATACTAACTTTGAAGGAAAGCTGAATGATCTGAAAAAAGTCGCCTGGAAATGTTTTGTGAATGTTGTCCAAAATTAGCTTATAAATTCTTGCACTCTCATCTTGATTTCCTCCCCGAGAATTTGGGTGCTATCGTCACAGCACAAACAAGGCCAAAGATTTCACCAAAACATTTTCTTAATACTTCCAGGAATGCTAGCAGATTACTGTTTGAGACTTAAAAGGGATCTACCAGAAGTCAAAGATTCACGAATTTCATAGCTAGTTTCTGTACATTGATGAATATTTAGGTTAGGTATTAGTGATTTTTGTACTTTTATAAAAATATATGTCTTGATGTCACAACCTGATGTGTCAATTATTTTCCATTAATTTATTATTGTTCGGCAGCCATAGTATATTCAAAATTTGATACAAGTATTCATTTAAATTTTGTTGACCAGTGTAATTTTTCTTTCAAATATTTTTCTAGATCTTTTTGTGTCATCACCCAACATTCACTACCATAATTTATGATTATTTTTTAATCCCGAGGAAGCAAAATAAGTGAAGATTCTTCTGTTTGTTGAAAAAGCAAGTATCACAAAACTTACAAAAAGAATGAATGAAAAAAAGGTGTGCTAATAAATTATTCCTGATTATAATACAATAATCTCTGTTAATAGAATTGACAAACCAATAGGTTTTAGTTTACCATCAGTTTCTGGAGACTTATAACTTGTAAATGTGAGTTGTGTGTTAGAAATTTCTCATCTAGATTCCTGTGGTTGATGTCATATGGTAAATAGAAGTAATTGTTCAAATTTCACAAATAATTATATGAGGAGACATCCATGCACAAATTTCTTATTCTCTGATTTTACATATAAACCACCTATATTTTTTGAATGGAAAATATGGTCCAAAATTAGAATTTGATGTATTTTTTAGGTTGTTAGCCTCTATGCAACTAAACTCACAGGTGGAGCCCTAGAGTCGTACTAATATTATGTATATTTAAAATAAATGTTAATATATTTTTGTGATACTTAGTGAATTTTATTACTGTATATTCCTTTATTATAAAGACCATACAAATGTATTTGTAAATAACAGAAAGTGTATTAAATATATTTAGACTGTAAAAAATATTTTTTGAAATGGATATGTTTATATTGTTTGAATATTGTTAATTTTAGAGCTCTCTATGTCAAATAATAAAAAGTTTAATTTGTTATATAGTTTTATTTTCCTGTTTTGACTATTATGGTTCAGTATAAAGAAAGTCTTTTTGCAATACATTTTTCAGTGAAAGTCAACGGTTTTTTAGTTCAAAAATGATGTGGTAGTGGTTTTTGTTTGTCAATTAATTTCGATATTCATCTTTATAATGTCTTTTGTTTCTCCTAACCTGTATGATAATTCTTTCACATTATGTTATTTCCAATATAATTAGTACGAAATTCCTTAAAGTATAGGTTATTTTTAATTATTTTGATAGTCAATTTCAGTCACTTCAATAACTTTGCTTACAGGCTACAAATAGAATCAATCTCCAACCAATTTATATCCAACATAGTGTCACCGTAATAAACCTGCTTGATTATGAAACAATTCAAAATTTTATATTGCCGCGATCAATTTAAGCATCAAAGGAAAAAAGCAATCTGCTGACTATTTCTGTGTTATATTTTAATGGGTGCATTCCACTAAGCACTCACGACAATCATTTCACGATCACGATCTTTTCTGTTCCATATAGTCCAGAGCGTTATAATCGTAAATCACAGTGGAATGGCTTACGAGGCATTTTGAATATTGAGATAAATATTAACAACATGGCAAAACAGAAAAATAAAGCAAACGCTTTAAGAAGTTATGTTACTATTTGTAAGTCATTGAATTTTTCAGTGGAGTGCTTTACTAATTTACATTGAAGTAAAATTAAAATATCTTCTGCGGCAATATCGTTGTGTGGAACGCCCAAAAGAGTATTTCTGGCGCCATGAACACTGAGTGGAATGCACCTGATGTCATTTTTAATTGTTTGTTGCATTTCCTAAACTTGAAAAGAGAGGTGAAAAACAATTCAGATATTGATAGTACGCATGAGCAACCGAAATGTTAGTCCTAAAAAATCTGATAACTGTTATAACCGATTTAAAATCAATAGATGTGATTTGCAAATATGGAACTGTTACTTCAATACCGGACGAACTGTAAACGACAATTTTGCAAATGCACAAGCGATCGATTCTAGAGCTATTTCAGAAGCTATTATCCCTCAGATAAATTGGAATTTCTGAAACCGTTGGTGATATTGATACTGAATTGTCTTCAGAGACTGAAGGTAAACAAATCGCGCGTCAGAGAGTGTAATTGGGATGTTGGTGTATAACATATTTACATACGCCAATGCCTTAAAATTCAAGGAATCACACAAGAAGCTTACATCAGCATACTGGTTGAGTGCACTCTGAGTGATAAGTGCATTCCGTACGATTTCGAAGGAGGTCACCGAGCTAATTGCAGGAAGGTTATCTATTAAGAAGCTAGCTAAAAAAGGAAGTGCATATATCGCCGAACAAGAAACGACAATGGGATGCACACCATAACAAAACTGACGAGAGACAGGCGATTATGCAACGATATTAAAAGACGTGGTAGGAATCTTCTGAATAAGTGAATACAGCGCAAGACCGTTAGTGCTTATTACTACCTTATGCAGATGCTATCTATTGAAAATGACTGTTTCTTCAGAAAAAGAAACATTTTCGATTTAGTGGTAGCTGCTCATTTTCCTAATCTTTATTAGTTTTGATTTTAATTCTTCAGCAAGTTAAGTTATTCTTTCATCTCCTATCTTTTTTCTTTGTCTTTCTTGTTTTTCCATTTCTATCAATTTTTTTCAGGTCTGTCTGTCAATATTCTGGTCTCTCCTTCTTTTTCGTTTTCCACCAACTAGTTTTCTAGAGCCAGTCTTCGGATATAGTCTTACGTATCCAGAGTTATTTCCTTAATTTCTAAAGTTGCACTCCTCTTTAAAGATTTAAGTTGAAAAGACTCAGATGCTGCCATATAATGTCTAGCGATTACCCAACGCTTGTTCTTCTTTATGAATTCAAAAGGCATTTCCCTAAAAGAAAAATTATTAAAATTATCAGTAAAGCAAATAACATAAAAGCACACAAGTATTAAGCATAAATTTAGTAACGGTGGGGCTTATATAAGCTTCATATAAGTTTAAACATAGTGCAAAAATACAAGAGAAAAGTGATTTCTTGCAATGCCTTACGATCTCAAATTTGCTTTGAAATGGCAGAGAAGAAAAATTATGGAAGAACACATAATGATGCTTTGTATGGAACGCAGGGGAGCATTGGACACTTTTTCACATAAATTGTAACGAAACTATAATTTTCCCCAACAATTAAATTTTTATTTCTCATAACAGTACAAATATATTTGGCTCAAATAATTGCAAAGTACTAGTCTTCTAGCTTAATTAGTCTCAAACTTAAAAAATAATTTCTGAACCCTGTGAAAAGTACCCAAACCTCCCAGCGTTCGACTAGTTTAGTTTCTTCCTAGTGGTAGGTTTGGTCAGAACAATAAATATTCCTAACTTAGGGGAGGTAGAATAGAATTGGGCGGATAGGAGGTTAGGTTATCCAATAATATAAGGTTTATAGTAGATTTTGAAATTTGTTTATTGTAATATTTTAGATTAGTTACCGCTCAACCAAATGTCATGATTCATCCAATTCATTAGACAAAATCACATGCTTGTTTCGTGAGTGCTGAAGTGAAAATGTTGTTGTGATTTCGAAGAAAATAGCAATGCGGGAAAGCGTAAATTTCTTTGTACTCATCTCTATGCATGGGTATTGATTTTGAAGGGTGGTTTGGGTATGTATAATTTTTCTCACGATATCAAATATCTTCATTACACTTAGAAAGGCAGATAGGGTTACATTTTGTCAGCTACAAAAGGATTTCCACAAGTTCCTAACAATTTATTAGTTATTAACTTAATTTCCTTAATTTATTTGTACTCATTAACTATACTTGAGAAATTCGCACGATAACTCAAAAATTTGACCTATCAATCATGAAATTAACCTTTTAGCAAGTCTCTTATATTGGGATTAAACATGGTTTCAGATAATTTTTTTTTTTGAAAAAACAATCCTGATTGTATCCGGTTGGAGGCAGTTGCATATCAACAATGAGACAATTATGGTTTTATATTCGGTTTTCTCAAATAAGACAGAGTCGACTGTATAAAAAAGTTCGATGGTGGTATTGATATGTAAAACTAAAATATTCTCCGCAAGCTTTTTGAAACTAAAAAAATCAACAGAATTTGGAAATATTCATAGGAAATTATATCAAACTTTCTGCCTTTACTTTCAGTAAACTATACCAAACTGATATATTACTTTTTTCCAAAAGAATATGGTTCTTCTAAATATTCCCTCTCTGATCCAGAGCAGTTATTTTATTCTAATATTAAGCTAACTGAATAATAATATTATTTCTTCATTATTCCTTCATTTGTCAATAAATGGTTATAATCTGCTCATACCTATAAGTATATTAACTGTTGATACTTTCATTTTACAGTGACCACAAAGGTGTAGAAAAAATCTCTAAAAAACAAGACCACATCGGGTTAGAAGAAAGAAGCTAAGAACCAGAAAATAACTCCATAATTTTCAACCTTAAGGATAGAGGATTTGCGGGAAACCACAACATATAGTTTGATAAAAAGTCTCGGAGACATTGGTTATAATACATAAATGTTTCTTTTGTTAAGCTCATGACTTCTACTTTATTTTGCAGCTTCTTAGTTGTGTAGAACACTTTGTTTAACAATTTTGTTGAGTACAGTAGTTTTAATGAAAATGGCGGCTCTTCTAGCCCAAGTACTTGCACCTTTTTCCAGGCTCCTCGAATTCGCCATGTGAATACGCATACGGACCCATCCCAGCAATTGCGGATACGGCATTTTTCCACTTCACAGTGAGCGCAGCAACTGTTTTATTTTAACATATTTATATATATTTTTAAAATAACATTTCGTACAAAACCATAATTGATGCAGTCAATAGGATTCCAGCAGAGAGTTGTTGTACAATATACAAATTGAAATAAGCAAATTAATCATTTACCGCAACGCAAGCGCTATCAACTGTCATGACAAAAAGGCGTCGGCTATGTTGTTGATGCGTTTCGAGGAGAGAGGATATAGATAGAAAATGACTCATCATGACCGTGAGTGCTATCAGAGAGTTCATGAGTGTGGTTGTGACCCATTTGAGCTGTGGAACGAAAATACGGAGGAATATTACCGCCAGTGACCACATGTGATCGAATTAGATAGGCTGAAGTACCTAATTAACCGCACGATCTTTACGACCAAAGAAGCTATGAAGAATTACAAGAGTTTAAAAGTTCACAATTTCTTCACCTCTAACCTTGTATTTTCTCCTCGTGTGAAATTGCTGCCAGGGGAACGTGTGGTAGTGCTTGGCAAGGTTTGTATTCCACTTGTTGTGCTTGCGGCACCATAGTGTTCTTATCTCTTGTTGTTCGCCTGTAATCAGGATTTAACTCTTATCTTATTGTGTCTCAATGTCCGAATAACTTTTCTTCTCACTTTCATTGCTTTCAATTGTCCTAAATCATTTTATGTGTGTCTCTATATCTTTCCATTTTATCCAATATACTTAATTTATATATCAATTAAAATAAATATATTTTGTTTTTTCTACAAACGTTTTTCGTTAAGAATAAGCATAGTCTTGACAATATTTTTTTAGCCGACATGCTATGACTTTTTTCCATCTCCGTAACCACCCACATCCATCATTACTTGAGCAGCAGATCTCGGTTCACTTATTACTCATATAAGATCCACTATCTATTTCTTATTGTGCGTTTTCCCTCTGCCCCTCAAACGGTAAATGTTTCAGCTTCAAAATTGTGCTTTAAACACAAAGTGTAAAATTGAGGTTATGTAGGCATTTATTTCGATCGATTTATTGAATTAAATTACAGCCCAGCTGCTTAAAACAAAATTCTCTAACATTATGTTCCGTAAAGTCGGAATATGCATTACTCAATGAAGCAGACTAGGAGAGATCCTAAGAAAGTGAAAAGTATATTTACAAAGGAGTGCATCCACAGTACCAATGTATTCGTATTTTGTATCAAAGAGTATCTTGTATTCATGACGGCAACAAACAAATAAATAATTTGTGGTATGTTTTAAAATTCGACCCTTCACATAAAAAATCAACGAAATTTGTTCCACTTGATTCCTGAGTGGTAGAGTCATGATCGTTGAACCCATGGGTTTTTTGTTTTAACAATTACTAGATGAATGCTAAGCCCGTGCCTGGTTTTAAAACAGATGTAATTATTATATCTTGTTAAAAGCGGATATTTCTGAGCTACTTAATAGAAGTTCGACGATAGTTTTTGATGAATGTCAAATCAATTGTTTTATTTTTCTCTTTTGATATAAAGACAACTATATAGAATCGCAAGACTGCATATTAACATGATTTCTAAAAATTAGCCATTGACTCATTTATTTATGTAAACACTTAAAACTAAACAGAAACATAAAATTTTAAGGTTATTGATAACAATTGTACCTATATAAAATAGCGGAAAGGAATAGGAAAAAAATCTGAATTGTTAGATGAAAAGAAAATAAATAATATATCAATTCTTAGTCAGCCGCAATGGCAAGAGGGTAAACGGAAGGAGAACAATAATGTGCATATAAATGTCCGTCAAAATGTGTTAAATAAGACGCAAAATTTAGGTTATATTCACTACATTATTTTATTAAACGCAAATCGTTGGAATTTTTGAATAATGAACAGTTTGAGTCAAAAATAATATTAAGTTTCTCAACTCGGCACACTTTAATTTATTTATTATTGCTACATTCATACTATAACCTTTGCCTACACCACCGCCACTATGGAAGGATTTTGAACTGTCATTTATCGTATTCAGCTGGACAATTCGTCAGCTTGGGTGCAGATGTCAAGAAACCTAGGGAAAATCCAAGTGAGCTAACGAGTACCCGAAGTAGACGAGGTACCCTGTCATACAGTTTGTTTATACCTATTATAGATAGATGGTACGATATAGCAAATCCATAGTGTGGTAGAAAGTATAGATGAGGCATTTGAAGGAAAAACATTTGTCTCAACCGCGTTTCTAGATGCCAGCGAAGCCTTTGATAAGGTTTGAGACGAAGGGTTATCATACAAAATCAAAATTAAACTTCCACGTCACTTTTACTTATTATTAAAATCATATTTGGTAGATAGACATTTATTAGTCAAATGTAAAATAAGCAAACGGAATTACACCCAGTAAACTCAAGGGTATCACAAAGAAGTATTCTTGGACCTTTACTCTATCTAATTTGTACTTTTGATCTGTCAATTACATTGAAAATAAGCTGCTCCTTTATAAGATAATTTCGAAATCCTGTGGGATTTAGCTCTGGGTTACTGAAAGTATAAAAATAATTGTGGCTACGAAAAATTTATAGAGCAAGTCATATTATTGTCTGATGCTGAACATTAAAGACCAATTCATTTGCAAGATGTGAAATGACATCAAGTTGATAGCAAAAGTCATAAAACTTTATTACTATGTAGGACTAGTGATCTTAAAACGAAATATATGCATCCCATGATTCCATTGGTTAGAAATTGATGTAATCTTTTCAAAGAAATAAAGTTTCAGGCCACTACCTAAGCATTGATGAAACGTTATTCCCCTTCCATGGAAAATTATAATTCATATGATATACACAAAAGACATAAATTTTGTAATAAATTATTCAAACGATAACAATTAAGAAGACGAAGTGGAAAATGTTGTTATTAAATTTTCCTTTAAAAATTATTAATTTAATTGTTGTTTTTAGAGCTGATAATGCTAACATTACCGAATGTTTCTTCATGAGCTTTTATAAATAATTCGCTTTGGTATTTTACACGAGGGCGAAGCAGTAAATGTTGGATGAATTTCACTGGTCAACAAGAGATGGTATGTAGTTTTTATATGACGGAATGCCTCCTCAATTTTGAACATTATGCGGAACCATCGCACTAATAAATGGATTGAGTGGGATTTGAAGAGGCCCAACAAATAATTCTAATTAGGTGCAACTGGATTTTTGATAGATATGGTTGAAATTATGTAGGAATAATCAGAAAAATGCTTACGAAACTGTGGGCAAAGTGAAAAAGTTCAAAACTCCAAGTAATGAGGTGAAAAAAACTACTCCGGAATACGATTTTGGGTTATATTTGGGAATATCAAAGAATAATTTGAACAAAAATGGCATAAAAATTTGAAATTTGAAGCCTACCTCATTTAGACTATTTTTTATTTAAAACACACCCTTTAAACTCTAAGATGGTTCAGAGTACTAAAAAATTGTATTTTACAATCTTCTTAACATCTTCGAAAAAAGGAATAAAGAACAATCGTAGAGATTTTTCTTCTATTAAAAATGAAGGGGTGAAAACAGATTTCACTTGACTAGATTATATATCGAGTAAAATCCATTTTTATTAGAAGGGATAGAAAAAAATCTCTACGATTGTTTTTTATACTTCTTTGACTATTTTATTTTTCATTTTTTTTTTCATTGAATTATCATTTTTTTAATAATATCAACTGTCCTAGTGTTTTTTCGGAGTAGTTTTTAATTCTTTCCCCTCTTCCTGATAGTGCAGTACTTTTCTGTCATATCTGTAAAACATTCGATTTCAGTATTTCCTACTGAACTGTTACTTAGGTTGTTTTTAGATCATGTAAAGCTAAAATAATACGAATCCAGTTTTTTACGTGATTATTACCTAACGTGATAAACTATATTTTATACATGCTAATAAATAATACTTTAAAAAAATATATGTGTTTAAGTTTCATTAACGTATGAATCAAGGTTGGTCTCGAAAGACAAACAAAAATTTCAAGTTATGTGCAGAATATGTGATAAACGTTTTGCTTATATCATTGCTTTTAGCATATATTACTAAAAAAATAAAAATTTGGCTATCAAGTTATTTCTTATTTAACGATTTCAGTGTTTCAATAAACACAATTCGTAGTACTATTCAAAAAAGGCCGAATGAAATAACAGTGGTCTCTCCAAGTTAAAAATACATGGTGAATTTTAAAAATTGAAACATCAAAGGTATGCTATTGTCAATTTGTCTTATGTCTTAAACAAATATACAGTTACTGTTATAAAAATTATTGTGAACTGTTTTTGAAACTTTTTAATTTCAAGAGAAAAAATTTCAAGCCCAATTAGGTACTGTTATGAATTTGAAAATAATAAACTTCGTAACATTCTAGCAGTGGTTAATTAAGTTTTGGTCCCAGACATTAGATAATGAATCAGTTACGCTGGTTAATACTTATGTATCAAAATAACTATTGCGTTAATTCAGAAAATATATCTTTCAATTAACAGTACCCGTTAATAATACAGTGGCTAATTCTAGTATAATCCAGAGATGAAGCGATTGTCTAGTGTAGAACACAACTCAATTATATGAAATGAAACAAAAACAAGATTAAAAACTTTTGAGGAGAATTCATTCCCTTTTTCCTTCAAATACGTGAGAAATGAATAAAACAAGGTTTGTAGATATAAAGTTGATACATCTATTTGTATAATTGCACACGAAATATTTTATTGTATAAATGCTATCTACATATTGATATTCTTCTTCCTGCTGTGTATAGGCATCATTGCCTTCACGTCATTGCCTCTGCTCAGTCACCTGGGAGGTTGTCACTCCATCTTTTCCTAGGTCTTCCAATGCTTCTTTGTCCTGCTGGTGATTTGTCCCTTGATATTTTCACAATTCGTTCTTGCGTCATGCGGTCAATGTGCTCATTCCATTTTATCTTTCTATCCAGTACCCAGTCATTGATATTATCTATCCCGCATGTTCGTCTTATGTTTTCACTCCTTTCTCTATCCAGTAGTGTTCTTCCCGCTATTCTTCGAACTATTTTCATTTCTGTAGTCTCCAATATCCGTTTCGTTTTAGAGGTCTCAGGTCGGGTCTCTGCTGCATAGGATAATATAGGTCTGATTGCGGTCTTGTAAATGCGGGCTTTTGCTTCAGTTCGAATGTATGATCCGCCTGCATGATCGCTGGGTGGATTGAGTAGCTTAGCGATTGTGTTGCCGGTCCCAAGCCCGAGAAAAGGAGGAGGGTTAGTGGAACGGGTTAGCAGCCCATCCTCTGTAAAACCGAATATAGCTCATAGACCCACAAATTTGCCTCCACATATTGATATGTTATAGAATAAATATTATTCATCTGGTGAGAAAACTCGTAGATATCCAACATTATAAAATCCCCCTTTTAATATCCTCAAGGTTATCTACCAGTTACCACTATCACTGCCAGTAGCTCATAAAATTTCAGTTTATTGGTCACTAAATTGGTTAGTTATGAATAAAAGAGATATTATGTTATTGAAAAGAAATTGCTCATAAGATAGATGTCGTAATTTATATGAATTTATTAAATCCTTATTCGCTACGAATTATCGTTTATGCTATATATAAACTGAAAAAGTATCGCCTACATAATTGAGTTTTTGTACAAACGATATCAATTTAAACTGAAGAAGAAGAAAATCGAGTATTATGAGATAACACTTTTATCAAGACTTGAAAGTTGTAAAATGTTTTCGATTACTGATATTTACCTGTTCTTGATGAAGTTGATTCACCCCAAATGTTGTGTTAGATTTTCGGAGCTTTCGCAAGGAAACTACTTTTTGCAATATACAATTTGAAACAGATTGGTTTTACCCATTTTAAGAATATCAAAAACCCTAACATTGATTGTATAGACAGTTGTAGCAAATTGTTCACAAAAAATTGGTACTGATGTAATGATCAATACCCATTACTTAAAAAATTACGGGTGTTGTAGGGATAAATGATTTCTTCCACCCTTACCCAACATCGTGTCCATACCTGACACTCAATCGATTTCAACAGAACCAAAACCATCTCCCCACTCCGCTCCTTCAAGTACAGAATTATTCAAGAAGCTGTCGAAATAACGAAACGTTCAAACTGTCTGATCACAATAGCCAGAGATTACCCACTTGGAAACACCATCTCAAAACCCACCAATAGGTCCCCTATAATTACTAGGTCCAGGCGACTAGCCCACCAGATATCTAAAGACTAACAGTGATTGTGTTAGTGTCAACAACGTTCTCATTGTAAACATATTATTTTTATTTTCTATTTTAATTTTTTTATTGTGTTTTTGTTTCAGTTTTTCATTTCCACAGTGAAATTCCAAATAGTAGGCAGATTGAGGCCTTGGAATCAATCAAGAAAGGGGGTGATTCGTTGTGTGGATGATTCAGATTGGGATCACGGAATCGGATCACTTCTTACCAATAAACGAATAACCACCCTATCCCCACCCTTCTCTACATAATTCCCCCGAAGCGGGAGTCGAAACGTCGAAAATTTTCAAAATTCCAACCCGGTTCAACTCGTGAACCTAATTTCGTTCATAATCCTGACCGCGGAAACCTTTCAAGAACTTTTTTCATTGATTAATTTATTTAGAAATATTTCTCTTGAATATCTATTTAAGTCTGGAGATGTCTTATTATTTTAATCTAACTGACTAGTTCATCAACTCATTATATAAATAATCAAAATATTATTAAAATGACTTTATGGTGTTTTTTGCTCATATCTGTTTTAACAACTACCTCTCATTAAAGTATTGCCTTGTAAAAGATGTGCACAAAAGTATTAAAATTGATAATAATAATAAACACGAGTTTTATGATTTTCTGTCTATCCGGATTGAACCAGATTTTACCGAAATATATTTATCGACATTTATGTAAATTCGCAGTATTTCTAGAAACTTTAAATTAATGTATCAGTAAGTATTGTTTATTATAGCAATTTAAGGCAACCCAAGATAAAACTATACAAAGTAACATTTCATAGTTTTTAAACATAAAAACCAATTTTAAAATTAGTTGGTGAATGGTTAATCAACAAACCACATTTCTTTATATAAAAATAAGAATCCATTAGTAAAAGACAAATATTTTCGCAAATATTGGATTTTAACTTCTGCCACATTTGTTTGCTTTAGTTTCTAATATTGAACACAACTAAAAGATCGGCTTTGCTGAAACTTTTGACAAAATAGAGGTCTCTGACAGTAGAAAAATATTGCATTTAATGTTGGATATAATATTAAAATTTTACTGGAATGATTTAACTTTTTGATTATTTGAAGGACTTTAAGAAGTATTAAAGAGTTCCGACAGCAAAACTGATATACCAGGGCGAGTTATAAAGGAACACGACAAAAGTAGTGACTTTCACTAGTTCACATATTCTTAGTAAGCCTTCTAGAAATCAAATTGTCAGTACGTACGTTTAGATAGAAGCCGGCTGATTCTTAAAAAGAAGATTATATTGAATGAAAGATATAGTTTGAATTAGACTACTGAGAGGTTGCTATTTCCAGTGTATGTGATGCATATTTTCATTATTTTAATTTATTTTTCTGAATATAGTTTAGATTGTGATTTTTGTATTTAGTTTTAGTTTTTTGTTATTAGTATCATTAACTATTTAAATTCAGTTATAGTGATCTTTGTTTGACGACCATTTGAGGTAGACGATACGGTGTCGAATAGTGAAAAGTGTTAGCGAAGAAGAGAGTTTGGACATGTTCAATAGTTATTTCACAAGCTTGAGTACTTGAGAAGAAAACATGAAGATCAGTCAGAAAATGATTATCAAAAGGATACTCTATTATTTCTCGCGTTGTGAAAGTGAAAAATGTAGGAGATCATAGGCTAATGGCCATTCTAGACAGTTGGATGTATTTCTTCAAAAGTCTCAAGGGTTAACTATCTTTTATTTATAAGTGTGTGTTTACAATAGGGTTATTGTCCTTTAGATATAAATAACTGAGGGTTCATTTCTTGAGTTATCTGGAGAATAACGTTAATCGAAGCATAACTACGAGTGAAGAAAACGGCCATAACACGAAATAAAATTCGTAAATGTGCATGGTGCAAACAAAGATGTTATTGAAAGAATAGTAGACTTTTTAAAAATTGGGCATTATTTAGAACAAATTACCTACGCACCTAAAGGTAAACTTGCTTATCGAAACGTGCGGTAGACAGTATTGTGAGTGATATTGTAGTGGCAGTGTAAACAATGTGTTCAGCATAATAACAAAATGGTTATTATGGAATCATATCATATTATCGAATTTCGACAAGGATATTTATGAAATATTAAGACATAATGATACTCAAATATAAATATAATATATTTGGACCTGCTTGATGCTCACAATTTAGTTGAATATAGTTGGGGTAGATGATTCTAAAAATTGTGTTTTAATACTATTTGTTCAGGAAAAAAACAAAGAATTGTTCTTTATGCTAGCAGTGAAGATAGTTTGTATGAAATACATAGCTTTATCCCCTGATTACCATAAAGACAAGAACTTGGATTATTTTGAAAATAGTTCATAATCAGTTGCCACCAAACATTTCGCCAAATTCAGTCATTTTTATGGATAACGGCACTTTATTTATGACCATGAAGAATATTCCCAAAAAGATTTCCATAAAAAACGAGTTGCTTTATGTTATAAGGAGTTATAAATTGAAAAAAGCATTTTTTATTGATAGTATATATCTACAAGACTCATGGATATAACTTATCCCCGTTTTAATAATGTGTGTTCAATCCTATAGAAATGGTTTGAAGTACATTAAAAACAAGATGACATATATATAATCATATATCTACTTCAAATGTAGTTGTGATTGAAAACATACGTTAAGTGATATTGAATAGATTGTGTTGGAACACATACTAAAGAAAGAAAATATCATTCTATGTTACTTTCCATAACGCTAGTAATAATTAATTCCTTATCAGATTGGTAAGTTTTGTAAAATATTTGGTAGATATTTATATAATAAATCACAAGGTGGATATAAATCAATGAAGTGAAAATCTGCATTTGCTTTATGTATTGGATGTAAACCTTCAAATCAAATTCTATTTAAATTCTAAATTTCCTCTTTAACAAAGGTAGTTAATGGCGAAAAACTATTTGAATTAAAATTTCAGCTATATTATACCATCATTTTATGACCTAAGTCAGTTGTGGGTAAGGAAACATTTTTTCTAATTTGTCAAATTGTTTTGGAAAATCTTTAATGAACTACATAGAATTCCAATATAATTTTGTTATATCATTATAGCCTATTACATCCCAACCTTGTTATTTTGCTCTTTCAAGAAAGAATAGAACTACTATAGACAACATATTGTTTTTGTAAAGGTCACGAAGATTGATTACACTGCGACACTTATTAAGATCTCTAATTCTTTGCGATTAACAACTACCTAGTTAGGAATTATCACAGGTAAGTACCTGATGTGGAATAAACTACTAATTACTAGTTGTGACACATCAGAGTTTGTTATTTTTGTAATAAATTGACAGAATTAATATAAATCAATATCTTTACGTTGGATTCAAGAATTAAATCATTATGAAATAATCGTATTCAGTATTTATAAAATTTTTATTGGCTCTGAAATGTATATCGATATTTGAATCAAGAAAGCTGCTAACAACTTTTTTTTATTTTAATTAATTTTATGCTTAATAATCAGTGTATCTATCAAGTAAATCTTCAATAAATTCAAATGAGGTCAAATATTTTAATAGACCTAAGTGGTCAATACAGATATATGAATGATATTGAATTGATGTTTACATACGAATATATCGTAGAGTAGTAAATTGCACACTGTTTATACATACTCGTATCTATTTAATAAATTATGAATAAAAAACGTGCTTCTATAGTTAATCAAACCAAAAATTGTCGACCTAATATGTAAAATGTATTTGTAAGGAAATTACGATTTTTTCAACACAGGGGCGGTTCCATTACTAATCCTCGGAGGGAGAGCATGAGAGGAGTGTTATCCTGCCCCAAGCAAACTAAGGGGATTCCAGAGGCAGACCCTTCTGAAAAAAATTAGAAATTGTTGATGATTTTCTTGCCGAGTGTCTAAACAAATATAACTTTAGTCAATATTAAAAAATTGTTGTGAGAGAATTCAAAGAGCATAGTTATTACGTTATAGAGTTAGAGATAGTTGAAGAGCTTCATACCAAATAACTCATGAAGCGATTTCTTTGGTCAGATGTATCAGTATCAATACTTAACCTTAAAATACTCAGAGATTGAAGTCTTATTACATTTACCCCATATCACGTTTACGTTATCGCCAATAAAATTAGGGATAAATAGAATCGTGATAAAACTCATGAGTTAAGTTACAATGTTCGAAATATTCCTTTTAAAAAATATTTCCCAGATTCTAGGGGAGGTTTTCCTGCTGCCTCTTCTTGGAGCCGCCGCTAATGCAACAGATACAATAATAAAACCAAAACAACTGTATGAGTGACTCATTAATTACTATGAAAAATCACGAAAAGAGTAACCGCAAGAAGAAAATCTAGATTGGACTAATATCATACAAGATGATGGCGACATTTGACTTAATACCTCACAGGAAACTAAAGAAAATATAATAGTTTATTTTCATCAGTAAGATTCCTTGCCTTGTTCAACTAATATAGGCGCCATTTTTTAAAAAAGTCAGTTGGTTCTATATCCAATGCAAGAAATTTATTAAGAGTGTGGATGTTGAGGAAAGTCTGCTTTCTTTCAACAAAAAAAAATTGAATATCATTTCCCAAAAAAAAATTCATTAAAATTGTCACTCATACTTTCCGCTGATTTTTAAGATCATCGGTGGATTGTAATAAACTATTCTCATACATTCCGATTCACACCTCATGGTTTCGCATTCATAACAGTATTTGTCAATATTCTGTTTTTCATCTAGTACATCTGAAAATGAAAATATACTTTCTAATTCCTGCATAGGAAACTGGTATTTTTATTCTCTTCTATGTATTGATATGTTTGATTGCTGCATCCACTGATAACACCTTCAACTTTACACCCAAAGAATTTGTACAAGCGACTTGTGTTACCCCTTTGCAAGAGCTGAACTGCACATCTTTATTACAGTTTTCTGTACCATTGCAGAGATATTAATTGAAGTCTCAGTCTAAGTACTCAGGCATAGGTGACTGCTGTCTTGATGCATGAAGAAATTATGGTCACCCTATTTTTCACAAAGCCTGCAGTGTCCAGTTTTTTCATTTCATACTTTTATCTCAATGGGTTTATTTAAGTGATAGTCTCATTAGAAACCTGTGAGAATGTGTAGGTTATTTCTACGGAGGTCAATGTATTTATTGAACCTTTTACACCTGTTTCCGAGAAACAGACTCTCTTTTTCTCTGAAGAACACAACGGTTTTGGTCCGTAAGGCTCCATTTCAGATTATTTACTTCTTTGTTTCCGTGTATACCTGTTTGCTGGTACCAAAGTGACGGTTTTTATAGCTGGTTAATAGTCGACGACGATGCCTATACTTCTGTCTAAATAGAACTTTGCACACGTAACGATACCTGGATTTTTCGCTATTGATTCGAAGTATTTGGTACTTCGTTTATATATACCTATCCCCGTTCCTGTTGCTGATACTTTTGAATGACTGTTTCCCATCATCATTCAACTAAATTTCGTAATAACAACACCATAATTTTATGTTTTCAATGTTACTAGATCAGATAAGATAATCTCAAATAAATTTCTCGATAATATTTATCTTGTTTTTGCTTTTTCAACCTCCAAAACTTTTTTTGTGTTTAAAGTTAACTAAAACGTCATTTTTGTTTTCGAGGGTAGAAGATAATGTTTTTGCTGGTTATGGGTTGTAATATATTGTTTATTAATATACATATTCATATTGTGCTGAAGCTTCTTTATTTTTCAAAGAAATGCTTGCTGCTGATAATGGACTGGGTTACGCGTGACAATAATAAGTGGATGAAATCGTGGTTAGTCTAAGAAATCTTCAGAAACTGTTGCGAAGCCCGTGTTGATACATTCTGGACATGCTGGACAGCTCATACTTTTGGTAGCTCGTCAAAAATTGAAATAGTTTGGTTAAGAAGTTTTGATGTATCCACCGAATAGCCCCAGCTTAGCCTAGTAGGACTAATATTTGTTCCAGCATTTGTCAAATTATTTCAATGATGTAAAGCCACTTCCAGTAGAGGCTTGTTAAAATCACTTATTTCACGTTTTTGCTCATAAACCTTAGAAATTTTACATTAGTGGATTTATGATCTTATCTTTGAAGTGGCCAAAAGGCATCTTTTAGAAGGATACTTACATTATTTCACTGAGCAGTGTTCAAAATTTATATTCAAATTCCTGAATTTACCTCGAAATAAAACGGAATTATGTTTTTCCTAACCTATAATGTTCATATGAATATATTTGAATAATTATTTGAGAAATTGTTGGAATGGAATGATTAAGAGTGTGATTATTCTATTTCACTAGATAACTTATCGCCATAGACTTTCAAACGACATAAAAAACAAACCGATTTTTAGAATACGACCATAGTTTTTTTATTATATAATTATAACTTAGTAGTTGGAAGTAACTTTTTATGTCAGAATATATAACAATATTAGAGTTTCCTTATTCACGATATCGTAAGATCGCGACTTGGAAAGGCTGTCTATTTTGCGATCAGATGGGCGCGTTAAATGAAAACATGTATTATAGTAGGGTGCCAACGATGCTAATGAGGATTTACATGAGTGTCATAGAGACCTATTAAATGTTATATAATTTATTTCCTTTACATGGGTGGGGGCAGCGGTTATAGATTTTCATATATATGCATTGCATCGACATACTTCATATATTGATACTATCAATGTCCTACGATTTTTAATAATGTTAGTATGTTAATATGATCGATTCCATGATGCGGGTGGTAAGGTTTGAAAATAAAAAAAACCAATCGACTGCGTCAACTTTTCTAAGGCAACATAAAAAACCTCTCATTCAATGATATGACGATAATCGCCATTTTTAAATACTCAAACTGTGTCAGATTAAGATATGACGGTTATAACAATGAGGCCCTATTTTAAATTTTTTTCATCTTCTTAAATCATTGAACTTAATCAATTTAAAAGATCAGGAAATAGAATGAAAATAAAAAATTGTATGTTTTCAATTAGAATACTTGTATTTACAGTAAAATAATTCTAGAAAAATTCTCAAAAAAATAATTACATACAATCAATTTAATTCTCTCCAATACATTTGATAGCACGTTTTATGAAAAATTAGCATAACGACATACTTCTATCTTTCATATTATTTCTTAACTCTTCCCCCTCAGTAAACGAACCCTGACAAGACGTTGGATCGAACCGTTCACTTTATCTTAGGACAGCGAAGTGAGCTAATCTCAAAAGCCTAGATCTCAGCGGAGCTACGCTGCTCCTATCTGAAGGCTCACGATTAAGTTCTTTTCGAGCGGTTGCGATAGAAGCATTATTTCTATCGTGACCTCTTGATTAGGCGTGGCTCTTTTATGTATTAAAAATTCCAGAATTCAACACACATTTCACAACATAAATATGTCTCTGGCACATATGTTGTGTATTATTAAAACTTGACGGGTTAACACGAAAGGTATTAAATATGTGACTGTAGCGTTAGACTCTCCACCTTCATGACTTGCAATTCATTTTTTTCTTTTGTTTTTGCGAGTTGCTTACTAACAAAAACTGTAACTTATCTACCGGGATCGATCAAATGATCGATTTTGATAATTAATCTACTTCTAAATCTTTATAAGAATTCTTTTTTGATAACTGAACTCTATTATATTTTTGTGCCATCACGACATGACTGAACGCATCGCGTTTTGTTTTTTCCACCCTCATTAAAATGGTCAGACTATATATTATTAATATTGAATAAGAAGAATTATGGATAGGCGTTAAGAGAATGAAGGATTTGAAACTGCTTCTAGCGGAACTATTTCGAAGGAAGGGTCAAATCCTGGAAAAGTAGCAAGCTATAATATTTATAGGGAAATATCAGGTCCAATCGATATAGTAAGCAAACAATTTTGAAAGGTTGAGTTATAAATATACGAAAGTTATATATATATATATATATATATATATATATATATATATATATATATATACTATAAAAAATACGAAAGTAGAAGCTAACAGTGTTAATAATATATATTACTTAAAAGCTAGAAGTTTTTTTGGTACTACAGGTTCTCGCGGCGCGTACGAAGCTAAAAATCTGAAAGCTATGGAGCAAAAATGGCTACGAACTGATAAGATTTTTCAACATTTTGGACTTAGCTGATGTAAATAAAGGGATTCCATATAAACAAACCACAAGCAAAAAGATAACACGGCTAGAATTTTTAAATCAATTGACAGGAGAACTTTCCTTCGTATATAAAGAACAAAGATGATCCATCATCATTTATTACATAAGTAGATGCAACTTTACATGTGCGGAAAACTTGTCGAATTAAATTATGTAGAGACAATAAACCAAACAAAAACAAAATGTGATTTGAAAAAATGTAAACAAGAAACTAGGTAGGAATAATGTTAGAGAATATGTTTCAAAAGATAAAAGCTAACATTAGAAAGTGATTCCAGTTTTTTCAAAATTTTTGTATTGATTACAATTTGGAGTAGGTACCATTTTTATAACATTTTTTTTAAATAAAGAACTGTATTTATAGACTTGATATAAGATGTAATCGACTTCATACTTTCACAAATCTAGCACAAACCTTTTTATAAAAATGAACTTGTCAACAATATCTGGTACATATATAGGATGTGTCTAAATTCATGTGACAAAATTTCTGCTAGATTATACGGGGGTGAGTCTTACTTTATTTCATAGCACAACTCAATTTTAGTCACCACCTTTTAAGAGTGTTATCTCGGAAAGGGGTAGGCTAAAGAAATTTTGTTATAGAAAAGATTCCTCTTAATTTCATAAGAGCAATCACCTCCTGAATTTTGTCGCATGAATATAGAAACACCTTGTAAATACATATCTTTAATATGGCAATAAAAACATTAAACAGTAATTAACTATTGCAATGAAATTATAATCGTTAATTTTCCTGGTGTTACTACGTCAGGAGAAAAACAGATTTAAATGTACCGTCAATTTCGGCGCGTGTTTTAATCTACTCCTTCTTTTATCATGCCGATTAAAATCCCCCTCAGGAAAGTTAGTTCAATATCAATTCCAAATGGACAAGTATTGAAGGTTAGTAGATACTAGATATTTTTTTCTATTAGTGTTTAATTCAATTGTTAATAATAATTTGAAAATGATGAAGAATTTATACGGATCTTCAAATCATCTGATTATGAAATAATTATCGAATTTCAAAACAGATTAGATTTGTGATTAAAAATATCGAGATATATTAATTACAAATATGTAGCAAATTGAGAATATTAACCAGCACTTGAGATGATGGCTCTTCTAAGATGATAGAGTTTTTTCACAAATATGAATAAAAATTAATTAATGAAAATTATACTTAGCATTAGAAAACAATATGGGAAATGGAGTAAATTGAATTAATATCTAATAATTTAATTTCTGAACTAGACGTCTTCAACTTACAAGTGTATTTCTGATTTTTTCTAATTTTTGTATGTTCGTAGACCATTAAATGATAACTAGTAAGAGAGTTTTACAGCAATTTTGTTCAAAATATTGTATTATTATAATGTAGCTCATAACATACGGCGGAAGATGTAGTATAGTTACCTACACCAATGTTTCGAAAATTATAGTTGTAATTCTGCTAAGGCAGTCATTCCGTGTGCATACATTTTCGAAATTGATATATTTGTGAATTTTTAATTGCTAAATTTTTGACAGTAAAATGTCTCGAACACCCTTCAAGACGTTGGAAGAAGCCGTAGATTATTTAGACTTGTAAGATATCGAGGCCGTCATAATCGCTTCAATCATCAACCTCCCGAGGTTGACAATCTCACAGACGAAAAGGATGTGGATGATGGCGATCTGGAAGACCCCAATATCGGTGATATCGTTGGGCACATTGAATTGGACATGCCCCATCATTTTGATTCAAGTAACGATTATTTTGATAGTGATGACGATATACCTATGGCACTGTTAACATTTTGTACGTCGACGCAAACTTCCTCGCAAAGTGCATAGAAAAGAAAAAAATAATTTCTTCTAACTAGAAAGAAATTCCTCCACATTATAGTTTGCTAGCTTATCTCCAGTTTCAATTTCTGACGATACTGTGTACGTACGATATGATCATTGAGGAAACTATTCGCTACACAACCGCTGAGAAGTATAAGCACGATTTTTTCCTTAAAAAATTTAATCTAGAAATGTTTCTTGTAAGAATCAAGTTGCATAGGAATGCAAAGCTAAAGTTTACTTTTTATAAAATAATTAAGTAGGGTAGGATTCAAAACAGACACTTGAACAGACATTTTTTTGGTTTGGTGTTTTTATTGCTATTTGAAGACGATTTCATTGCGTACTTAAGTCAGTAAAAAGTAGGTAAAAATGACTGATAATAGATTGACTTGTGTTCATCCTGGAATGAGAAAACAGTATAAGCTACTGTTAATAAAACCAATTGCAAGAATAGTTCAAAGAACATCAAACTCGCTGGCTACATCATCAGTTAAAATACTACTTCAATTCTCACTTCTGAAATCAGTTCAGGACAGGTGATTCATATGACATGCCATAATTGCACCGTCAATTAGAATATCTATAAATAATAATTGATATACATATATTGTTGTAAATAATAACCAAATTTTCGTCTCTGTTGTTTATACAGAGTATTTTTTTAACCTAATCTGACCTCAAGATGAGCATAAATTGACATTCTTGACGCTTATTAGCAAGATGTTAAATAACGAATCAAGCACGAATTTTGAATTTACCATTGTTTTAAATTGAAATTTTGGTGTTGGGGTGAGTAAATGAATGCACTAAACACGTTAAGTTTCATCTACTGGATATAAAACACTATGTTCTCTGGGCTTTTTCTCAAGTACTAATCTCAAAATTAAACAAAAATAGAATTTGTTCATTATCGACTAGTGGCTCATAATAATATGAGTTTAATTTAAGTATTCCTTAATGCACTGAAACAAGTATGCATTACAAGATTTCGATACTTTTACAAAATTTTCCTATAAGAAGCGGGACGAGACGAGAGTGTAGAGAATACGAAACGAGTTTTGATGAGACTTTTATTTCATTGACTAAAGGAGACAAGAATTTATCTTTTGTTTCGTTGGTATCGTGCAAACTAAAGCAAAAAGACAGCAGAACTTGTGGTAAAACGTGTCAAGACTAGCGGTTTGATTATATATCAAGGAATATATTTTAATTTCATAATGGAAATATCTTCAAACTAAGTAAACAAGGAAATTAAGGAATAAATGACTGATAAGACATATATTATTATTTATCTGGTATCAAATCGTTTTATATCAGCCTAATTTGATTAATCTAAGCTTTTAGGATTAATTTCAAAATGAGAAAATAATACTTTTATTAATTTATTAATTCCCTTATCTCTACATATAGCTAATCAATTTTCAGAAATTTTCACTGGCTGCATGGTGGAAAAATTATGTGAACAAAGAGGAAAGCGACGAATATAAAAACAAACATATTAATATCAGGTAATCGAAAGATGAGTGATGTGACAATGATTGCTTTTCGTTTTCGTTTCGTTATCTATAGAGTAGTGTATTTATACTTGGTGAAATGTGATGAAGTTATGGATCCGATACTTTTCAGCTGATGAAATTTGTAAATAATACACTCTGTTAAAAAAGTATTGCTATGATTTTTGATCATCGCAATAAGTTAGGATAGCTAAACTTACGTGCATAGAAAACGGCCCACTGTATTGTTAATCAGATCAAAAAAAATATGCTGCTTGAAAGATAATTGAATATGCTTTGATGTGAGTATAAATTTATAAGCAACGTGTTTATGTGGTGATTGTAACGAAAATGACAAATTTGTGAAATATTGGAATTATTGCGTTTGCAACAGAAATTTGCGTACTTTTTGTTTTTTATATTCTCAATAGTGTTCAAGTATGTTAGTTTATTGCATACTACACCACAAAAAGCCGCTCAAGTTTTGGTTTTAATCGAAAATGGTCAGCGAGCTATTGCTAGACAATTGGATATGTTCCGCTCAGCGGTAGCAGTTCGAAGAGTGTGCTAGCGTTATTAGGAGACCGAATCCTTTCATAGGAGACCTGGAACAGGTGACTTAAAACCACTTGAGATAACCGATTTATAGTGCCAACAACATTAAGAAATCGTCACCTTAATGAGCGATCAAATTGCAACGACAGCTCCTTGATGAGCGAGGAGTGACTATTAGGCAGTGGACAGACAGTAAGGTGATCACTGCAGGATAATAAGCTGATCTTTAAAACATCTGCTATTGGTCTAAAACTTACTCCAGCCCATTGGCCAGCACGCCTGCGTTTTGCATATGATCAGCTGAATTGGACGTTGGCTTTGGAATAATGGGGAACAATAAAAATTATAACGGGACCAAATCGCACAATTTAGTGCAGAGGGCTACAAAAAACCTGGCCTATTGAGTTACCGGATGAAGTATTTTTTATATGATACTATTCACTGAAACTACTGAAAAAATCATTTAGTGCCAGAGCTAATACGGTTTATTGTTATTGTTATATTTTTTACGATAATTTTTTTGGACATAAACTGTACCAATCGAGTAACCGCTTGAAACTGATTTTAAAATTGAATTTCGAGTGAATAGAAAATAAATATGAACAAGTGCCTCGTTAAATCTGGTGTTAACCCTATGGTATGGCGACACTATTTTTAATATTTTTTTGTAGTGTAACCACACCTATCGAGTAACCGCTTCAAACTATAATCAAATTAAAGTTTAAATATTTCTTATTAAGAAAATACATTAGTGCCACTTCTATTTTAGTGAAAAATGCTTGGCACGATACTTTATATTTCTTCAAGCCTTATACTATTGCTATTCATATAGCAAGGATATCCAAGCTATTTTGGATTAAAGAGGGAAAGACTCATGTTGATTTTGAAATCAGAAGATTATAATAATAAAATGATGAAATTTTTAAACGATAAGAAAACTTACAAAAAAATTTAACAAGATTCTACAAATTCTTACCGAAAACACAATAATGATCTAATCCGATCTTGAGAAGAACAACTTCTTAATTCGCCATCCCCCCTAAAATATATGATTTACCAAAACTCCACAAACCTAACATTCCCCTTCTACCGATTGTTTTAAGTATTCAAACTCCTCTCACCTCATTATCTAATTATTTGAAAAATATTTTGAAAAAAATTTTATATCAAAACAAATATAATATCAAAAACTCATGGGATTTCAAAGAAAAAATTAAAAGTATCAAAATTCCTTTTGAATATGTTTTTACTTCGTTAGATGTGGTTTCTTTATAAACAAATATTCCTGTTACCATATTGAAAAATATATTATTGAAAAAATGGGACAGAATTAAAGAATATACAGAAATACCTCAAAATGAATTTATAAGAGCTATAGAACTCACACTTACAACAACATATTTCAAATATGATAACGAAATATACAAACAAATTGATGGTTGTGCTATGGGAACTTCCATTTCAAGTGTACAATTGGTAATTGAAGATCTTGAGGAAAAGGCTCTAAGCAAACTTGATATAAATATTCCATTCTTTTTCCGATATGTAGATGATTGCATTACTGCTGTACCAAAGAATCAAATTGAAAACATAAATAAAAAATTAAAATCTTATCATGAAAAACTTCAATTCATAATCGAGGCTGAGCAAAATTATAGAATCAATTTTCTTGATGTCACATTATATAAAATTAACAATGACATGAGAACAGAATGGTATACGAAACCAACTTGGTCCTCAAGATATTTAAACTTCAATTTGTCATCCTATGTCACAAAAAAGATCAGTGATAATAAGTTTAGCTGATAGATTTATCTAACTATCAGATCCTGAATTAGATGCTTAGCTATTCAAAACTTTCCCAACAATTATTGAATTATTTCAATAAATATGATATTAGTATAAGTCATATAGGACATAATACATTATCCAAATATTTCACTAAATTAAAATCTAATACACCAAAAAACAAAAGAAGTAATGTTATATATCAAGTGCCTTGAACTAATTGTGACGCTGCCTACATAGGGCAGACATCTCAGCATTTAGAAAATAAAGGTCATCAATACGATAAAAAAATAGAGCTGCACTAACCTAACCATGAAAAACATAATTTCAATTATAAAGATTCAAAAATTATTGAAACGGAATCAAGTACACGAAAAAGAGAATTTTTCGAAATGGTTCACATTCATAAGAACGAAAAAGCTATAAATGATAAAGAAGATCTAAATAATTTAAGTCAAATTCATAGCTCTATTTTGTAAATTCTAATCAATTTAATATATTGGAGATGTGGAAACCAAGGAAAAATTAATTTTTCTTATTAGAACAAAGTTCTAAGTTGATTTTATCCTTATTTCGATATTCATGATGAAGGTGATCTACAGATCAATATAAATAAGTAAATTGTCAGTGTCAATATCATTTTTTGATAAAAATTTATCTTTCTTTTAAAAACTATCAAAAACTAATTTTGAAACAGAAGAGACCTAATATCAAGGACATTTAGATGCATTAATATATCAAAAGGTCTAAGATAGAAAAAATTGAAGAAATTTGTTTATACATATAAATATAAATATATATATATATATATATATATATATATATATATATATATATATATATATATATATGTTACTAAGTTAGGACTAGGACAAGGTTTTCTCTATCACTTCCAACCCAAATTAACTTCCAGTTGATGTGGTAAACACCCCTTGGCCTCCAGGTCATAGTAAGGGAGTTCGGTCGCGGAACGTGGAAGTGGATAGTTGTGGGTGGTGAAAATGTGAAAACATATCTTTCCATCCTTTTCTAACTCATGGGGACTTCTGTTAAGGTATCAAAATTTCGGTCTAGAAAGTTCTAAAATGTGTTCAACTATTCTAATCGATTTAAAATGTTCTAAAAGTCCTAAAAATTACTGGAATGATCTGGAAAGTTCTAAAATGAGCGCAAACTATTGTAATTGATTTAGAATGTTCTAGAAAGCTCTATAAATTTTCCGAATGATCTGGAAAACAGAAAAACAGATTATATTTTGATATTCATAAGGTAGGATTTATATGCGAGATGGGGTTTGTTGTTTAAGTCTGAGCCTGTCACTTCACCACATTTACAGTTTTCATTGCATTCCATTATTTTTCATCGCAGTGACATTTTAGGATATGAAACAATATTCCTCACTAGAGAGAATTGATTGATATTGTTTAAATCATGATAGAATAGGGATGGTAGGAAGAAAATATGTGCAAAAGTACTCTGAATTCTGACACACTGAGAAAATAACATGATTCAAAATTCACATACAAAAAATATATTGTTGGTGTTAGGACTGGTACTTAGAAAACAATTAGAACAAAAACTGTCAGGAACACAAATAGGTATGGGATAACTGGTTTCTAGAATTCTTAGAAAACAAAAAACTGTCCATATCATATCCAGCTACATCAATATTTATTTATACGGCGACGACTTTCTACAAATTTCGAAGCGAAGAGGACTTTGCCAAATTTTTTTTCACTTATTATTCTATTTTTTACATTAACGGTCTAGCGAATCGTCATAATTTTCACTATTTTTACAGTGAAAATACGCAGGGTTCATGATTGAAGATCAGATTCAATTTTTCCAATAAGCAATTCAATAGACAGAAATTGTGTACTGTAATTTATTGTAGAATATTCTTTGACATATGAAGGTAAAGAATTATTTGAAAAATAGGACCTCAATGGATTTATTTTTTGAAACACGAGAATAATTTCTCAATGTCATATTATATTTCAATAAAGACCATTATAAATTACAAAAGACCTAACTTCGAACTACTTATCATCAAAAGGTTTAAGAATTGAAAGAAATCAGTATAAATCCTGACTCTAGAGTGAAAATATTCACATTGTATTGCTAAAATACAATAAAGGTTGTATAGAAAAATAAACTTCCTTTTTCAATTGTCTACAATAACATATTTGAACACTAAAAATTGATATTGAACTCTAGTCACAACTTCTAAAGGAAATTTTGGAAAATATAAATAGCGCTCTATAACCGCAACAAGATTTGGTATAATCTTGTTTTATCAGGATCAGATTATATTGAATTATATATGAATCTGTATCTTATAAAAAGAGACGTATCCACTCAAATCGTTTCAGTAATCGTATAGGCTCTCTTTCAACTACTCCGGCTTCAGAACCACACATCAGAGCCTTCACGCGAGCGCTAACCGATTTTCCCCAAAAAAAATCAGTCGACAAATCCGTTATTCATTTGCACCGTTGTACTTATCGTCGTATTTTAACAGTGTATGTTTTTCAAGTTGACTAGTAGGTTACCATCTTCATTTCATATTTCAAGTTATGTCAAACAATTGATAAGTTTTTTAAATATACGATGGAAGGTCGGTTTACAATTGGTGAGCGCGGTATCGACAACACCGGTTTTCAATTACAAGAAAAGGGTGATTTTGTTAAAAACGGACACCCAGTGATCAATCAAACCGCACAAGTACCCAATCGGAAAAAATCTTTAGTTCAGTTAACTAGAGAAGTGTTACCTAGATTGGAAAATTACAGAAATTCCAGGAAGGCTTGTAAAAGACCCAGTTTGAGTGAGTTACATGAAGGCGAAGAAGCAAAAGTGAGTAAATATTTATTATATTCCATCAAGTTTTCTAATTTTCTAATTCCATAATTTAATTTATTAAGAGAAGGAGATGAGAAATAAGTTTTTTAATGGGTTTTGTACCAAATATATGAAAAATAATTTCATTTTAAATAAAATAAAATATCAATTAAATATTATTTCTAGTTTAAAATGTCATAAATGTTATTCCAATAAACTTTAAGTCAATCATTTTTATATAATATTCAAAATACTTTCAAATTTTAATTTAATTTAAAAAAGCCAAGAATTTATTGTATTTTCAGTGAATAGTCTATTATTAGATTGAAGATGTTCATAAAATTTATCAACTTTTTTTATTTTTGAGCAGAATTATGAATTTGTTTTTTGTTAGTCCTATAACTTGAAAATAGGCTTACTAAATTGTCATAATCATAATAATAATGTTTGTTTGCAGTAAAAACAAAACAATTATGAAAATGAAAAAAAAATTACAACTGTAAAGTTTTGTGCTATAAAATGAGACACACAACAAATATATATTTAAATAATAATATTTATAATTTGATAATATTTCCTAAATAAAATCACGATTCTATTTCTGTAGTGATAGATATCAAGTTGACCAAAGAAAGCTCCTTGAAACAAAGGACAAATTATATATAGATGAGTAATAGAATATGTACAACAGGATAACGAAAAGTATTTTGCCTTTTTAAATTTAATTGGATTTTTAAGTGTCTATGTTCAATCAACGTATTCATTTTCAACAACATTTTTCTAATACCCGAACGATAAAATAAAATAAATAAAACACGAAACTTGAGAATTTCTGAGCAGTAAGACAGATCAAGACGGAAAGCTGAAGGGTAAGAAAAATTATGTGCACAAAAGTTATGCATAAAAAATGGAAATTGCAGTTTTTCAAGGGAAAAATGCATTTTAATTTTACTACTCTGTGGGTTTTAGGTCTCTTCTGTTTCAAAATTAGTTTTTTTTATAGTTTTTAAAAGAAAGATAAATTTTGACGCTTCGACTTTTCTTTAAGTCTTTATCAAAATATCGAAATCAAGAACATGTGTATATATGTATATATATATATATATATATATATATATATATATATATATATGTATATATATATGTACATATATATCTAAATGTTCTTGATTTTAGGTCTCTTCTGTTTTTTTTGATGATTTTTAAAAGAAAAATAAATTCCGATTTTTCTTTAAGTCTTTTTCAAAATATAATATTGACACTGATAATTTGCTTATTTATATTGATCTATAGATCACCTTCATCATGAATATAAAAATAACTTAAAACTTTGCTCTAATAAGAAAAATTAATTTTTCTTTAGTCAATCAATTAAATTATTTGTAGTTTTATTAGAATTTACAAAATAGAGCCATAAATTTTACTTAAATTATTTAAATCTTTTTTATCATTTATAGCTTTTTCTTTATGTATGAAATATATTGAAATTATGTCTATCTGGTTTTCATAAAAAATTCATTTTTTTGTTGTACAAAAACAGTGAAAAAATAATTCAACATTTATGTTTTATTGCTGCATTATAACTCTGTTTCTTCAATTTTGTTGCCCCCCATATCATTTTTTTCATCTGCAGTTTCTTTGGTAGAATATTCATGACGCTTGGTGGGCGAGACAATTGCATCCTTTTATTGTGGACTAAATGATGTTCTTTTAGTTTTATGCCGCAATGACCCCTGTATAACCATATTTGCACTTGTAAATAATCTTTTTTTAAGCTTATTAAAAGGATATCTGTAACTCGCAGTTCATCGCATTCATGTTCAGGGATCTCGAAAACCCCCAGGTAATAAAACTGAACTCATTTTCGGCAATATTTTATGAGTTATAAATTTTTTTATTTTTTGACTATTCAAGATGCATATTTCAAAATACGTTTTTTACCTGAACACATAGTTACATTTCCCATTCATAACTTTTTACCACAAAGTTTCCTGAAAATCTTTCTTATCGCATCCACTTTGTTACATCTTGATTCGTCTTATTCCTAAGTTTAATCCTTTCTTGTGCTTTATTTCCTTCACTAAAGTCAATTGGTTTTTAAGTAGATATCTCAATATGAAATTTTGTACATCATTCAAATTTACAAAATTTTTGTCACTAGCAAAATGTAGTGATCGCAATAAATGAAAATCTGAGAGTGTGATGTCTGTCGAGTATGGTGAATGAGGCAATACCTACCTTCTACCTAAATTCATTAATTTTTTCAAGGTTCGTTTCCCACTTGTGAGATCTTGCATTGTAGTTGTTGACAATCGCTGAATACTTTATATTAGAGATATATATCCAGATTCGCAGTATTTCGTGGTTATTCATTTAGAGAGACTCACTGCTTTTTACGTTTCGGATTATCATATAGAACCTTTTCTTTTTTTGGAGTCTCCATGCTCTTGGATTACTGACCAAGGTTGTTTACGGATATTTGAGAGATTCTAAATTCTTTGATATGAAATTTCTTCCATTTCTGCCGTTAACATTTTTTTTTCTAATGCTGTCAGTCTTAATGATCGGTAGGAGTAAGAGAGATCAAAATTACCGGATCAGAAAACCGTTTTGGCATTTGAGTCGAATGTACTTGGATAAACATCGCGAATACTTTTGGTCACAACTGTTGCGTTGCTTACCTTGCGGAACTGAAAAAGGATACAATGCTACGAGGCAGACAAAGTGCCGACCATCATAGTCGTTATCCCACGATACCAGTACTACATTGATTATCTAGTAGTAATAAGTAATATGTTGTAAATTAATGGCCAAGATCTAGAATATTATTTTGTTACTACTTTTTGTTTTCAGAGACGCGCAATAAAAAATTGCAATCTAAAGAATTTTATTATTTTTATTGCCTATTAAATCTTTTCCTTGACAATTACGGTTTGTTTGATAGCTACTTATCATCTTCAATTCAGTACCAATAGAAGCAAAATGTGAATACACATAAAACATTTCATGGATTATTGATAAGAAAAACAGATCTCTTGATATAAAAATCACATGATTGCATATTTTTACGCTTTATTTTCCAAGGCATCTACGTTATATTTGAATTACTTTTAGGGTTAGTCTTCTCCAGTTAGGTTCCAAATGTGTCCATTACTAATCCCATTGGGGCAATTTTTATATATAACTCGTAGGCATAAGTTCATGAACTATTTGACTTTTCTTTTTGTTTTATTTTTTGAAGTTTCGATTCCATATAACAGAGCAAGTTTTACATTAGTTTGAAATAGTCTTCGTTTTGTTGTTCTTGAGATACTTGTTGTAGACCATATTTTATACAACTTATTCTTCTTTTGACATCATTTTCTGTACCTATTTTTGTAGTTACTATGCTGCCTAAATAGCACAGTTGCTGCACCTGCCCTATTTCTCTTTCGTCTAAATAGAAGACGTTTACCGTTTCGGTTTTGCGGTTCAATAATCTTTGTTTTTAACTATTTATGTTCAGTCCAACTTGCGTTGAGTTACTATGTAGCCTGTTAATTTTCTCTTGCATGTGGTTTTTATTTGTTATTATATGTTACCCACGCATTCATGTCCTCTGATTTTTCAAACAGTTTTCAGTTGATTCCTGACCTTTTATCCACTTCCTTTTCTATTTAGATTTACTAGAATAATAATATATATACTTAAATATCGTCATTTTGGTGAAATCTGGATAAAAATAAATCACTTATATTATAATATAATATAATAGAATATCTTTCGGCCTTTCAGTAAAGCAGAGTAAAATTTGGGCGACAACAGCGCTTTCCTCAAATTCGTTCTAGTATATCTGTTTGGCGGTCAGAATTATTTGATACTTTTTATAGTTCTCCAATTGAGAATAGATAAATTATACCAAAATACATATCCTAACTCAATGGTACTGTCCAGTCAAGAATCGGTACTCTATTCACAATTCACCAAAAAATATGCATAATAAATAATTTATAATTTAATAGATGTAATCAAATATTTCGTAATATGAGTTGGATAAAAAAATATAATACAATTCCATCTTGTTTCTTCTGACGGGTTTTTCCAAATCACAAAAAGTATAATTTACTGCAATTGACTAGATACAGCGATCTACAGTGTGAATATTAATTTGTTCATCATAATTTGATAATGTAGTTAATGAATCATGACTCATGAGGTTTAAAAGTTGTCAGGCTTACTTTATATATGTGTATAATGTATAAAAATAATAAAATTTTCACTTGCAATAATTAATTAAGAATACATATTCGTTAGGAATTTTTATACTTTTAATTTTTTTTTTGAAATCCTATGTGTTTTTGATATAGTATTTGTTTTTATTTAAAATTTTGTTGAAAATATTTTTCAAATAATTAGATAATGGGATGAGAGGAGTTTGAATACTTGAAACAATCGGTCGAAGGGATCTTCAGGTTTGATCAGTTTTGGTAAACCATTTATTTTTAGGGGTAAGGCAGTTTTTTTTGCATCTAATGGCGAATTAAAAAGTTGCTCTTGCCAAGGTCGAATAAGATCATAATTTTTTTTTTGATAAGAATTCGTAGGGTCTTGTTTCAATTTAATTTAATACGAAAACGCTCATAATTTAGCTGGCAAAGACTTCGTTCCCATTCAGGTTTATATGATAGTTTTATCTATTTGGAAATCAATAAAATATTTGATAAGACAATTAAAACAATAGTAGTACACATTAAATTAATTACATTTTGCAATCATTTCAATAGCTTTCGAAACAATAGTAATGAATATTTTCACTAATAGATATGCCATCTCTAATGATAATAATAATGATAAGATCCTTCAAATCAATTAGTGCAACATTATGATATTTTTCCTTTATGATAACATTACGCTATTATACAGTGTGTTCAGCAAGAAACGTAATTTGCTAAAATATAATTCAGATCATCTGTACAAGTATACGAGTATAGATTGAACAGTTGTTCCAAAATAATCTATTGATTTTCATTTATATTAAATTAATTAGATGTTCGAATTAGGACTATTTGAAAACTATAACCTTGGTTAAGATAGATCACCCACCAGCTGATTGCGGATCCTAAACCAGAACGAGATTTAGATCATAGTTTCGAGCATTACATTCAATTTTCAGTGGAAATTTCAAATTTGAAACATAATCTACAAGAACTTTTGATTTTCATTAGTTTTTTGTGATTTAATTCTTTAATGATTTTTATTTAGTTGTATAATAGATTTTAATTTTAGATATTTGATTATTGTTATTAAGCACTTATCAACGATTTATCACCTCTCATGGAGCACGGAGTATGCACTAAAATTTAATATTAAGCTATTTTTAATTTGAAATGCCGAAAACTCTAAAACCGCAAACCTCAGTAACCAATCAATGATACTGCTCAGCTGATCACATTTACCTACCGATCTACCAAGGTAGAAAGGATAGTATCATATGACTACGACTCGATTAACTCGATCAGTTTCCGAACAACAGTGAATGTGTTAGTTTTCGAAAATTCTGTTCGAGATCGTCGTTTCCGAAAAGCTCTATTGTCTTTCTTCTTCTATTTAACAGTATCCAAATCTATTATAAAATGTTAAATTATCGTGTTTTGTCTGTATTGTGGCAGTTCATACAATTCAGCACCACTCAAGTGTTATGTTCTACCTGCTAAAACTAAATCTCATTAAAAATGTCAGCAAATTTTTGGAAGATCTAAGTGCGTTTGTCGAACCAGTAATAACTATTGTGCAACTGAAACAATATTGTCTTGTCTTCCCAAGCAGAAGGTGTAGAAAAATAAAACCTTAAAATTTATCTCCAGAAAGACACAAATTTCCCTCTAGGTATTCTTTCTCAATGTCTTTGTATTCTTCTGCAGTTTTATACAACGAACATATTTCACTTTCCACTAACTGTATAATTGTATAAGCGTCAAACTTATGAATGTTACATCCATTTTAAAACTGTCAACAATAACACGTGCTTTTCCACTTTGTAATACTGCGACTGAAAAGGCTAGAAAGCTGAAAGCAATAATCTTTCTCGAACCCGAACAAGCGAACTCTTCGAGATGGTAGCATATACGGGTCCATTATAATGGATTAAGGATGTCGGATACAATGGACAAACTGCTTCCTTTGTAACGTCAATATACCACGCAGATGGACGACCTGAGCGCTAACGATCTTCAAGCGTCAAATCACCACTATTATAGCGAGTAAACCATCGGTGTGCCATTTATTATAACCATTTATTATAAAAACGCACTGCGTTCAGTAAACAATGGGAGAATGTGAAGCTATTGTACTTTTTCTAGAATTAGGCGTAGGAATTTTCACATCTGAAAACCAACATTACTTATGAGACACTCTCTATATGATATGAATGTGGGTTAGTCCAATTTGCAGTTTCTGGTGTGTTATGTATTTTTGTTGTTCACAAAGTTCAGTGAAAAAAAAATGAAAATAAAAAAATGAAAAAGTGAAATTTTTCTGAATTTTTGAAACTTTTTTTTATCAACTACTGAGCTATTCAAATCATCTCCTGTTGCCTTAGGTGGAGGAGAATAAGAGGAAAATATACAATAAGTTTAATTCTAACCGAAAGAGAAAAAATATATAGCTGCTATAAAATAAAGATATTCTGTGTGGCGTAAATATATGATGGTGATGTTTGGAAAAAAATTACCACTACTACATTACAACTCATTTGTTTATTTGTTCAAAGCGTTATTAGGCAAATAAGACTCTGCAAATTGATTTTATAGCCAATATCACGAACAATATCTCTTAAACGTTCAATAAACAATTATCACTCGATTGTTAACATTGATCATTTTGAATTTTTTCATTTACAATGGTTACAATTAAGCAACATAACATAAATCGACCTACATCAAATTTTTCCTCAAATTATTCCACATTAAATTAATATGATAATCACTGTTTATAAACATTTATTTTTTACCATTTCCACGGTGTAAAAAACACACAAATTGTCGAATACTTTTCAGTAGTAATAATCCAAGGACATTGATAATTGTGCGAAAAAATTATTTAACCGATTTTTAAAGGTTGTTGCTTGGCAATAGACCGACGCTGTAGGCCTATAAGCATCAAGCTTGAGAAATATGTTATAAAATTTCTGAGCATTTATTAATGTATGAGAGTTATTCAGATACAAAATTTTTTGCTAATTATAGAAATAAAATTGAATAAAAAGAAACCTTTTTTAAAAACAAGCTTTCATTATTAGTTAATAAAATGAAGTAAAAAGTTGAAAATGAACTAACTCTAATAAGGAATATAATTCTTCATAAGTTTATCACCTTCAACGATAATTAAGCTTCTTCTTCTACGCAGAAAATTATATATTTTAAATACTAAAGCTTTCCACATTTATTATTAAATTTTCCCGTTTTTATCATAGTCACAATTTTATAACTAAAAGCGTGTTACATTGTGATGGAAAGAGGAAAAGATGTTAAATGTTCTTAATTGTACCAACAAAATGTAACATGCTTTTATTCATAAAATTGGAATCATCTATAAACGGAAAGATTTAATAATTAAGTTTTAGTGTTAAAAATATATACGATATGGAATTATTTTGTGGTAGACGAAGAAGCTTAATTATTGTTAAAGGTTACAAAGAACTTATACAAGTGTTATATTTCTTATTAGAGCTGGTTCATTTTTAACATTTAGCTCAATTTATTAACAAATAATGAAAAATTGTTTTTAAAAAAATTTTTTTTTCTATAATTTTACGTTCATGTTGTTCCTACGAGAATAGGATAAAAACGGCCCATCCCCCAGAGGTCTATTGCAGAGTGATAAGAGTTTCAGTAGAACAGGGTTCGCCCTGGTACCCTAAGGCGCAACGTTAGTGATATGAAATGTTTATATATCATCATACCATTCAAGCTCTTAGCACGTGCTCACCTTGGTATTGGGTCATCCAGCTAATCAATTAGTCATAATCCACATTTGTTGGAGCTACATATTCACGCCAACTATCATCAAATCAACTTTATGTCATAATAATATTAAATTGTCATCCGATTTATACATGCAAGCAACATTTCAGCTCAATCGGAAACCGGAAAGTGGATCAAATTCAACTTGCAAGATATGATTACAGACAACGGGACAGGTGAAGCTAAACTAAATAAATAAAAAATACAGAGCAAAAACAATTAACAAAAGAACAATTAGAAAAGTTAAGTGAATATCCAGACGTATTAGTTTCTATAACTGATTAAGATGTGTTTCCAATACGCATGCTAATATGATTATGATATCTTCTCCAATATACAAGTGAGGTTTTATTGAGTTGTCATCGTTATGACCCGTAATTTTTATAAGCTCTTGCTCTTGTACACCACTTTTGACCGGACGATCTATTGGTGTGAGAGTATTTTTTTCCTTAGTATTCAAGCTAATCGCTTCGGCATAAGTACAAATTTTGAATCGTATTTGTTCCAATAGGCATATTATCATACCAGTGATCATTTTCGGATTTCCAGTGACAATTTATTCTTAGGAATAATCTGCTGATTTTAATATGGGCCCCTTTTAGACATCAATTTTTTTAAATAATACGACAGGACAAACATTGCTGGTGGTGTTTTCTATCAATAATTTGCTTTCAGTACACATTCTTGAACCACTTTGGCAAGATACAAAAAAAAACAGTCCAGTAAGCACGGCTATTTCTCTTTTCTATATATTTATCATTTTCGATATTTCTACAGAGCTTAATGCTGTCGAGCTTTACTTCCTTTTACAGATATCTGGTTGCAGTTTTCGTCGTATAAAATACAATACTTTTGAATGGGTCAATAATAACTTCCATTTCTTTGTAATATTCTGCTTGTAACAGCTTAATTGTTACGTTCCACAGGGTTTTGACAGTAGTTTCTTTAGATTTTATACCATCTTTTCTTCTCATTTTCACAGCATAATAAAATCAACGCTAATTCTTCCGCCGCTCATTTTCTATCTAATTGATGCATTGTAAAAATCGATAAATGCTTTCCATATAAATTTTTCTCTATAAACGGTATTTTTGGTATGTTTGATTCTATAATTTTATTAACATTCTCGTCAGTATTACAAACAATTTGTGACATTTTGAAAGCAATATGTTTCCATGGCAACGTGATATAGTGAAAGCTGTCCATGTGATCTGTTTTCAGTATAATGTACTGATTGGTTGTCTTCAATCAGATGACACAAATTAATGGAATTTCTACCGGAGCAAAAAATTTGCATATTAACATCTTAAATTGGTTGTTTCAATGTAATAGAGAATCAGATTTATTTCTGGCTATGCACATGCTAAGGCTCGACGTTAAATGCGATCGTGTGCTATTAATTAAACTAATTAATAGTACACTAGTAATTACAACATCATCTGAAATAAACTACGCAACAATCGGAGTGGATAATTTTTATTCTCCTAAATTTTGCACCCAAAAATATTGTTGAAAGAATGGATACTTGCATGAACACAAATTTGCAGCTAATGTTTTCCACATGTTTTTTTTTCTTTATTTTTGTTAAATAAATGTATGAATGTATTTAAAAAATGATAACGATCTCCTCTCATAACAGTGCGTTTACTGTCTTCAGTACCGTTGGCGTTGTTGTAAGCTTCATTGTCATAACAAAAATTCACAATTTTATAGACAAACCGACCCATTTTTACATTAGATAATATAAAATAGCAATTTTTCTTAATTATAATTATAATACTATATTAATATCTTACTAAATATTGAATTATGCCAGTCTATGATAGATTGTCGAATTCTGCCACAGGGTCTTTCATAAGGTGTTTCAACCAGAAATGCCATTTATTTGTAAAAATTGTACCTTAACGACGATCGTAAATACAGCAGCTGAAGCAATTAGAACGTTGTGGACATGAAAGATTGTCTACATGACAGAATGTGTCATAAAGGGCTTTGAATCGGTATATAGAGACGGAATCTGCAGCGTACACAAACGGGGAGAGCGAGAAAGCGCCACAACTCATGCTCAATATCTTTTAATAGTCCTGACTTCGAGAAGAGATAGAACATACACCGCGTCAAGGATTAATAGCTTCTTCAGGGAAGTTACTGAGAGGGTGATTTATAATTAAACTGTCATAAGGAGGTTGACGGCTGAGCAGTGTGTATGCACAGTATGTATATGTATGGGCAGTTATACACTGTCAATGGAACTTTTAAATATGGAGGTATTGCTTCTTTTTCGAGGAATCTAGATTTCGTTTATATATGTCTGTTTTCTACGCACAAAGTTATTTCATTAAAAACATTACATCTGTTGCGACTAATGGCTGGGCTTCATCATGGTGCTATAGCTCACATAATATGACTACTGTCTGAAGTTCTGGTCTCTCACTGTGTGAATAACAGACAGTATTTAGTAGCAAAAAGCTGAGTTACATGCTGCACTCTACTAGATTCGAAGCTATTCATTGAGCTCTCGGTTATTTTTACGGCTAAATGACAAAATATTTCTTTTCTTGGTTACTTTTACACTCTGAATTTCGCTCAATATCTAGAGGCTATTGCTGTGCTGTAGTTTTTACAAGAAAAATATTCGAAAATGAGAGAAAATCCAGAAAATGATAAAACATATGTTTTTTTATTTTTATATTAGCTTTTATTTAACAAAATGAATAAGCAGCTCCATTACAGCCATGAAAGAGGCCAATGTGATAATTCAAAAGATTTCAATAGTGTCGAGGAGATTGAGAAGAGGTTCAATCAAGGCACTACCGTGACCGGAACCGTGACCCTACTACATATCTTATCCACAAATTTATTACAATTTATCACGGCTTCAAATATTTGCCACGAAAGGTTTAGTAACAAATTAATCCAAATGGAGAGTGTCCGTTTTCCTATCAATTATTAATAGTAATTGAAGAGATGTAAATTTTTAGAATTGATGATTTTTTGCCAATAGTAGTGATATATCACCATCTTTCGATATTGTTAATAAATTATTTGATTAAATGGATTTTTTCTATTATAACTTTTTTGTTAAAGGACATTACTATCGGAGACACTAGCATCATTGTTGACGATGTCACAGAACCTCACGGAGGAATAAAACTAGGATGGATACAAGGTGTATTGATTCCATGTATCCTCAATATTTGGGGAGTCATGCTTTTTCTTCGGCTTTCTTGGGTCGTAGCCGAAGCCGGTATAGGTGAGTTCCGGATTTAACTAGTATCACAGTTTCGATTCAGACGTATGTATGATTTACAACTGTAAAGGATATTTATAATATATGTAGGCATTTCACTTTGCTATAGTTACATTTCAAGTAACTTTATCAATAATTAGTAGTAATTATATAGAATATAATTAGTTTCATGTCACAATATTCATATATTCACCTGATATGTTACTTTAGAAGAATATTTACTTTTTGGACAACCTGTACACATGTTTCTTATATAAAAAAATTAACAATACATTCAATGATAAAATATCTAAAACTATCGTTTGTCACAAAAAAACAATGACAAAATAAAAAGGTACAACACTACCTCAGATACCTAATACTTAAAATATTTCAATTGACTTTATGAAACTTGTGAAGAGGAAGGGAGGAATTTTCAAATTGGAAATCTAATCTAATGAATCTGAAAAAATATTAGATTTAAGATTTTGTCTCCAGTTTGAATTATTATCAATCGTCCTCTTAAAATGTTCATAAGCAAGTACTTTGTGGAATCGTCAGAATAAGTTTCTGATTATGTATAATTTTTTTCACTTAAAACTTTTCGATAGTTTCGTGTCCATCTCCGTCGAAGATTTTCCGAGAATTCTAGGATGCGAGCATTCGTCTTAGCGCTTTTATATTGAGATAAAGATATAAGAGATGCATTATTCATAGTTGTTCAATGAGAAAAATGTTTGATTCACCGCAATAGACCCTGTTGGAATACCTGAAACTTGATTTATTATTTTTTCCAAATAAGTTTATAGTTAAATTTGAATACACTCCGAAATCAGATGATTCATTTATCACTCGTAATGCAAAGTCCAGTTCATTCTTATTATTTTTAAATAATTGGTACATTGACTATTATTTCTCTCGCTTATTTTTTTATAAATAGCACGCTTTTTCCAATCATAATTTTTAAAAACTTGTCCCTTGCTACGCTACTGAATTGATGTTTACAATATAAATATGAGGGGGGACGACGAATATCAGGAATTATACAACTTCTTCCTAGTTGGCGAGTGCTGTACGTTTCCCTTCTGCTCAGACCACAATGGGTCTGAAAACGATGTTGGGTTAATAATTTGTTACATAATACTCATAAAAGCGCTGATATAAATTTTAAAAAGTGTAATATTTTTACTCCGCCTTAATTTCTTCTTGTAACGCGCCAATCGCTTGCTCACATCATTGGCACCTATCGAGTTTCTCCCGACAAGCTACTGCAGCATCCACACCACGTTGTTTGTTTTACCATCCTCGATCGACAAAGGTTCTTTATAAATATTATATTGTATCAAAATGTACTAACATTACTATTACTGCACCAGATAAATTATTTTTAAGTATTTCTAAGGATGAAAAATTAAGGAAAAAATGGTGTAATGCAATGAAAAAGACAAAGGTTCTTTATAAATATAATATTGTATCAAAATGTACTAACATTACTATTACTGCACCAGATAAATTATTTTTTAAGTATTTCTAAGGATGAAAAATTAAGGAAAAAATGGTGTAATGCAATGAAAAAGACAGTAAAAGGAATACTGTTTTATCAAGTACAAGTAATCGGTTTTGTTGTGAGGATCATGGTAAATAGGTACTTTCATTTTTTCAATATTCAAAACTTAAAACTTACTATATAGGGTAGCTTGACATATTATTGTAACAATAATTGAGTAGTTTTAAGGTGTTACTTCTGATTTGATTTTTCTGTTTTTTTTCATTGGCGTGGCGTCCAGACAGGATCTAGCTTGAAAAAGGGACACTACTGGTTTTTCATAATTATTAATTTTCAAAATTCACGTTTAACATGGAGCAACTTTAAACCCTATTCCTTTCAGTAAAAAATAAAATCCATCTGATTTTCAAGACGAAATCGCCAAAATGAGATACCTACATATTCTTTTCTTCATAAAAACTTCTATAAAATTACATTTTTTAAGTAAGTTGGATGACACCAAGGAGGAAAAATAAGTTGGAGTTGAGTTGAGCAGAATTGAGGGATTCAGAAGTAAATATTGAGAAGGAATAGATCACTTTCCTTCAGTTAGTTTCTTCATAGAAGTCGTCGACAAAGTCTTCATAACGTCTCATGAGGAAAACGAAAAACAATAAATAATGTCCAATGTCATAACTATATGCTTTGACTATTCAGCTTGAGAAATAATTTTCCAAAATAAATTAAAAGGCAACTATTGAAACTTCAGAAATTATGCCTCGAGTAATTTTTTTCTATAATTATTACTTACCACAAGTTTATAACTTTCATTTAATCGGTAATCCAAAATCAGAATGATGTAGTGGACTTATTTAAAAAAACATATACTCACTTGAACTTCTGCATAATTTTATGCATAATTTACATTCATAAAACAAAGGAAATATATCCAAGGTCATTATGTTTGTTACAGCAATTACTAAATTATATTTAGTATAATGGATTGATACCAAACATTTGCTGCCTATTTACACATTCCAAGAATGAGCACACATGTGGTTAGGTTAAATGGTAAATTATACAGGGCGATTTATCAATAATTTTTTATTATTATATTGGACCTCGAAATATGATTAATGAGCTTATGCTCAAAACTAAAATATTACTAGGATTTCGATTTAAATACTCCTCACAAAACACAAAACAAAAATAACAATATACAAAGTCACAGTAGAGCCTATTTTAACGTATGGTTGCGAGTGCTAGTAACTGACGGATAGACAGAAGAAAATAATAAACGCTTTGGAAATGGACTACCTGAGAAGATCGGGCGGGATGTCCTGAACAGAGGATATACGACGAATAACAGGTCGAGCATATACGACTTCAGAGAGAATACAACTGCTCTGGTACGGACATGTGATGAGGATGGAGCAGAAGAGGTAACCGATTGATGTATCAATCGGAGAATAGAAGAAGACGAGAAAGACACTCAAGGACCTGGAAGGAAGGGCTGGAACAGACAATGAAAGACAGAGTATTCCAAGAAAATGAGTGGAGAGATAGAAAAGCATGAACATATTCTTCTACATCATTTAATAGTATTAACAATAAGCCTAACTTCTACTTATAATACCAATTAGTACAAAATTTTTATAGAGAATTGTATTTTGTTTTATCCTATACTAAACGCTTTGATTTCCTGATTCCGATTCCACAATGCTTGTTTTGAATTCACATTTTTAATATTGATGCCAAAGAAACCTACAACCATTTCTTCACAAAATATAAAAAAATCAAACCTAAAGTAATCTGTATCTCGGATACTAAGTCTGATCAATTTGCTCTTTTCCTGAACCAATTGTGAATCAAAACAGTTCTTTATCATTACGTTACATTGTAATGTATATACACATGCTAGAAACTGGCTAAAATTGTTGTAGCGTGCTTATAGTAGAGGCTCCAATTCAAGTAATATCACAATATCAAAATTGATCGTCTCGAGCAGCCCGTAGTGATTGAGTGCTTATTTGCAGAAGGAATGATCCTAACGTAAATTCATAAATATGTGGTGCATATATTAAGGGGCTCTGTAGTGTCATTTCACTTAGTGTAGGGGAATTAATATGGTATACGGTCCTGAACACCATAACATCCGCAATAGTTCAGAAGGTTTCGAATTAGATCCACATATACTTAAATGTTTCAAAATGTTTTCTCTATCTAATGAATAGCCAATTCATTAGTTCATCAGGGGTCTTCATTTTACTTTATACATCTTCTTTATGCCATTATTGTATTATATTTGTTTTTTTTTATTCCAACTAACTTCACTGTTACCCAGTATATTACTATATTACTATAGATCCCATGGTGATTCTACTTATTCTTATTTTGATGGTTTTACTTATATTTTTCAGTATGAATTATCGTGCCCACGTTCAGCTTTGTAATATTTCTAATCTTCTATATTTCTAATAGATGTATTAGATTTTCTCTTTATTCATTTCTTTTGTACTCTCATCTAAAATGAACAAAAATCTTGATAGTGTGTTACCTTACCTGACACCTAGTTTTAATTCTGTACCATTTGTCATTATGTTCACTAGTCCCATGGAAGCTTTTGGCTTTGCTAATGATAAATATGTCAATATGAAGGTTTTCTCGACGTTTTTATACTTTCTAAATCTGCTTGTTTAATTCTGGTTTTACATTTTTGGTCTTCGAACTTTTTTGTCTTAAAAATCATCTATATTGTATTTAATTAAAAATTCACGTTGTTAATATACTCTGCTGATTAGGAACGAGAGTTAAAAAGTTAAAAATTAATTTGGAATATTTCACATCAGTTACCAAACTCCTTTTTTGAATTATTTAAGTCAGTTATTTGATTAGTATTATGAACTCTATAACTGACCCCTATTTCGTTGTGTCTATAAGCTTTAAAATTAAAATTGCAAAAAAATATATTATTCCAATTTGACTAGTACGACTATGTGTTAATCAGGTATGGTTTAAGCTCATATTCTAGTAAATACCGGTACTAACCAGAATATCCAGTATAAACTGAATCTTATTTATATATACTCGTGATATTACATTACCCTCTCTTTGACAGGCCAGTATCAAGAGTTATAATCTTTTATTGATCATTTCAATAAAAATGCACTTTAGTTGCCTAAACAAAAATTACCATCAATTAGAAAATTTTTTCTTTACTTTGTGAGTAATGGAAAAAATTAATAGTTTGATGTAAATTGTGGTCATTCATGATAACACTCCAAGCAGATTTTTACTTTTTTGTTCCACATTGAGTATTTTTTGCAAATCACACAAAAAGGAATATACATTTATCTGTGACGGATACTATTATTGATGGCAATTCTGAAGACGTTACATGCAAGTAAGAATGGATTTTTTCGAACGATTTTTGTTTGTATTATATGTCTTCTGTGACAAATTTTTATCTTTGAGTTATTTCTGTCACACATTTTGTAAAATTTTTAAGGAATTTTTCAAATTGTGACATACGAGTACATACTCGATTACAATCTCATGATGGAATCCTGAAAGTATTTCGTACTATGGAATAATTTGACATTGATTCTCTGCTGAACGTTTGGTACGCAACAAATCTAGAAATGGTTAATAAAATATGTACTCTGTATTTCGCAAATGAAAGAACTTGATATAGTTAATGAAGGACATATTTCAACAGAATGGGTATGGAACATTGGTGTCACGATTGCTTATACTGGTTAAAAGCTCGCTAGTATTAGAAATTATGCCAATTTCTTTAAATAAAATCAAGGTGATATAATAGATGATTCTTGGATACCCCGTTTATCCCACAGAAACAAAGTACATTAGTTTTCGTGTGAGGAACGTGCTTCCATGAAAGCTAAAACCACTTTAGGTTATAGCATCAATATGGAATGCGATAGTTGTTTAATACTATGCTAATCTGCTAACACGTTACGATTAAGTTCCATCACCACGTTGCTCCTGCTCAATCGTCAGCTATTGTTAAATGAAAATTAGGCGAACTACGTAACTATTTTTTGTCTCATTCGCCATATTCACTTTGACTAACTCCCTCCGATTACATTGTGCGTTTACAACTTAGAAAAATGGCTTGACGAAAAGAGATTGTAGATGAATTAAGAGGTAATGACAGAGGTTAATGTGTATTTCATAGTACTTCCGGAAGTTTATCTTTTACTTCACATAAGGTTTCAATTTGCTACCTTGATCAATTTTATTATAGTAGAGTTCGAACGACCACTCAGTCAAATTGTTTTGAAAATTATGTCAAATTGAATTTCGCGCTATTATGAAATTTTTGACTAGAGAAGGATTAACAGAAATAAAAATCCAAATGGACACTGTTTACGGTGATTTCTGTCCATCATTATCAACCCACGTGCAGGAGGTCCTGTGACCACTTTACATGCTGAATTTTCTATTTAATTGGTGGAATACATTCTTCTGTGACCAGCGCCTAAAAACAAAAGAAATAGCAGCATAGATCGGTATTTCCAAGAAAAGCATTCTCGAAAAAAGCGGTTTCGAACAGAATGTTGCGAGCGATTTTTAGAGCTTTGCCGCAAAGACCAAGAAAGTGTAATCTATAGGCTTTTACTATGATCTGATTTCCAAAGGAAAGCACAGCAAAGTCAACCGATATTTTGACTCTAAAACCGCATCATATTGTTATAGTGGCATAGAAGCTTTAATCAGACATTCTGCAAAGTGTGTGGAAATAAAGAGAAAATTATATTTATATACCTATATAACTATATAACTTAGCTGTGGGAGTATAATTTGAAAATGGTTTTATTGGTTTTCTATCATATTTGCTAAACTGACAAATTTCGCATTCGTTTATATAAGTTTGTATAGATGCTCTTTGATTTGGCCAATAATACAAAGCTTCTAATTGATTTTAGTTTCATCTAGTCCTCTATGATTAGTCTTACCTTCGTGGTAATTTGAATTATGTCTTTAACTTCATTTCTTGAAAGTGATTTTGTAGAATGGCACTGAATTTTTCATAAATTGGGTCTTCGAAATAAATAAAATATTTAGTTTTAGGTACTATTCTTTCACGAAATTAATGACATATTGCTCAAAATTGTTTTTAGATAATTGTACAACAATTTTTTGTTTATTTTCATACAGTTTTATAATAGTAGGTACGGATGGTTCGAAATTTACTTCTGAAAATATTAATTGATTTTTACCAACATTTATCGCTGAATCTGAAATTGGTATACCAATTACAGGATTATCTTCATTTGTATGAATAGTTATATCTTCGTCATCATTCTCATTATTATTACTTTCATTATCTGTTTCAACTATTAGCGATACATTATCATCGGGAGTTGATGAGAGTTTTTTATTAAATTTGTCCATATAAACTAATACATTTTTAGAACATTGAGGTTCTTGTAATTCAGTTTCATTGATATTTATTTGAATTCGGGATAGACAATCGCTATTGGTATTTAAAGCACCCTTTTTGTATACGATTTCATAATCATATTTTTCAAGTTTCAAGCGCCATCTAACAAACTTTGAAGTTGGATTTTTAAGTGAGAATAACCAATGGAGTGGTTTATTTCCGTTCGGTGAATCTTAGGGTACTTATATGATTTTGAATAAATAGGTATTTCATTAGAAGTTTTAATGTGATGTTTTATTTTACTTGTGAGCTATATTATTTTCAACTTTTGTTAAACATTCCGGGATTTCTAATTTGCCAATTCGTGTATATGGTATAATTACATTACCATTTTTTACATTTTCAATATTTAATTTAATTACTTGTTCACAACGTGAAGGCACTACTATACGTGAATCCAATTTTAATGTCAAACTAATTCAATTTAATTTGACTATAAGGAGTCATAAGTAAATTATTATTTAAATCAATTGCATTAAGTATTTTTAAATTATCTAATCCTAACAAACAATCAAAATGATCGTGAAATTTGAAAACGCAATATTCTGTACTAACCGGTTGCCTATAATTAAACATTTTAGGGATTGGAATGAGTGTGCAGAAATTTTGTTGACTGCTACCAAAGGCAGATTTTACATGGAAGGGTTTTTTGACATAAGATTTTTTGAAATATTTCTCAGCAACTGCTGGTGTCACAAAGGATCTTGTGCTACCAGTATCAATTAAAACTTTAAGATTTTGTTCTGGAAAAATTATATAGGATAACACACTTATTTTAAGTTTAACAATTCGATAATGTTTGGTTTGGTTCCGAGGCTGGTGTCTCTAAGAAATTATCGGATTCATCATTAGTGCAATCGGAATCGTCTATATTATGGAGTTCTTCCGAGATAAAATTTCTAGGTTGATTAGGATTGTGTTGGAACCTCTTTTGATAATTTTGAGGTTGGGGTCTAGATATATTTCTTGTATACATACTCATTGGAGTTGGATTTGGAAATCTTTGGTTCTGATTGGGTTTAAAGACGTTTTGACCATTATTAGAAAAGTTTGTATTATTTCTATTAGAAGGGATATAAGAAGTTGATGGACGATTTTACGGGTTTGATGCGGAATTTCGATTAGTATATTGATAATTTTGCATAGAATTTTGCCTAATAGGTGGCTGCCTATATGCCACATTATTTTAGAAATTGGTTTTATTTTTATGTGAATTATTTTGCGTATTCAAAGATTCAAAGATCATTTTTCGGATGATTATTCTGATTCATATAAACATGAAAATCATTTGTAAGAACATTTTAAAAAATATTCGAATTTTCTGGATTGTTGGTACGTATTAATGTGCCTAAAGGTTCTTTTAAACCGCGTAGCAATACTCTGAGTGCCAAATTTTTAAAGTTATTACCCAAAATTAAATGTTCATTAACATTAGAATGTGTCATGAGGTAAGAAATTTGAAGATTTAATACCTTGTTTCATGTCTGAAAAGCCTATAATTAAAGTGTAAATATCTCTTTTGTCAGCGTAAGTATTAAGAAGTGCATCTTTTAGATTTTCCCAAGTTCTTATCGTACAAGAAGAAATGTTTATGGATGCTTCACCTTTTATTTTTGCTAAGATGCTGGACATCAAATATTTGTTTTGAAAATCCTCTACATCTACACTATTATAAAACTTACTTACTAATTTCTCTGAAATTTCAATAAACCTAGGAATTAATGCATCGTTTCCATCAAATATCATATCAAGATACTCTGTTTTCAAAATAGACAATTGTGGAGTACCCATTTTATTAAAATTATTCGTAGAAAAAAGTTTTGGTGATGCTAAGTTAAATTTTATTTTAGTATTAACAGAGTTTGAGCCTGAATTTGAATTATTTGAATCCGAGTTTGGGTCAGAATCGTCAGATGTACAGCAATAGAATGAAGATCCTTTCCATTGGCTCGGACTGCACAGGAACAACCAATATCCTCTTGATTATTCCGATTTCTGGCACAACACAGATCTTCTATTTGAGTTACTCAGTTCGCCCAACTAAGAGTTCCAATAATTAAACTTCACTTGTTTGAATAGTCAACAAATCGTAGAAACGTACCGAATGTTATATGCTTTAACATTCGATTGACTATCCTACTGACTGCACCACTTAACTTTTAATTACTGAAACCGTGTTTTTAAAAACTATCTTTATTTCTAACATAAACTCTATCGACAATTTTAAATTCAAGACTACTATTTTTTATTACAATCATGAATTAAATAAACTTTTAATCAACATAAACTAAGCAATATATATATATATATATATATATATATATATATATATATATATATATATTCTTCATCATATTTCATTTCAATGATTGCTTTTTTTCTGTTTCAGGACAATCCCTTTTAATTATAGCAATGTCAGCAGTAGTTTGTATAATAACGACTTTATCTCTATCGGCGATTTGTACAAATGGAGAAGTCAAAGGAGGTGAGAAAAATATTGTTACAAAAAATAAAATGAATTATTTCAACGTGTATTCTTCAAAGTATAATTTTCAACTTTGAAACAATCATAGATTTGAAATAAAACTTTTAGGAGGGATTTACTATATTATTTCCCGCTCTTTGGGACCTGAATTCGGAGCATCTGTTGGTGTCGTATTTGCTTTTGCGAATGCTGTATCTGCATCTATGAATACCATCGGATTTTGTAACTCAGTTAGTGATTTGCTCAGTAATTATGATCTGAAAATAATTGATGGTGGTGTTAACGATACCAGAATAATAGGTATGTTTTACTTTTATAATATTAAACATAACAATAAATAGTTGTTTATATTTCTGAAATTAGTTATATGGATTTACTCACATAAACGCTTACAGTTTGGCTTAAAATTTATGAATTAAATCTTGCTCAATAGCATATCCCTTTTTTTTGCTTAAACTTCTTGCACAATGACCATGATCTGACGTAGGCAACCTCTCACTTCTACGTGTGTTAAGATCTCGAGTTACTACAGATCGAGATAAGGATAGAGACTTACAGCTTAACGACGTATCCGAACGTCTATGTTGAGAGAAACATATCGGGATTGTAAAAAGTAAACCAAACGGTGTATTCATATGAATTAGTGTATTAACTATATAAGAAATCGACCAAAAAAGATAGGACTTTTACAACAGAGGAACTGAATACATTCTTTAAAGAAATTTTGATTTATTCCAATTAGGAGTTTGCACAAGTTAATCATGATGGGGTCCTGCCGCACGAACGGGTTACATTCATCAAAATTGAAGGTATAAAAGATTCCAACCGCGATCTTATAACCAATATACCCGACACCGAAACAAATTAAGTGAATTTGATGGAGTTTGTAGAAAATATCTACCATTGCGACCACCTGATGGCACACCAATCTGTTCATTTTTTTATTAAACAGAATGGTAAATGTATCATACAAGTTTGTTGCTATGGGTATAAAATGTTTATGAAATCTAGTCTGAACTCTACAAGGGTCATTTATTTTGTCAATCATCGATAAAATTCTATGTAAGCGGAAGTGGTGACATAACAATTGTAAAATAACTAGAAAGATAGATATGATCCTCTTTAGCGAAGGTCACATCGACGACAGCATATATTACATGTTAAAAAAGAAAAGAATATCCTGTACCGTACAAAGTACGATGGAATATTTCTATACAAAATTTTATTACCGAGATGAAAATTTAGTTTTACTAAATAGTCTTGGTCACATTCTATACACTTCTGGCACCTCTTCGGAACTTTGTTTATCTTTTTCGTAAAAATCTCTCGACTTCTCACGTAACCATTCACGCACCTATCTTCGCATTTCTTTCCAATCGCAGTCCGACAAGTGCATTTCTCAATGGACCAAAGAAATAATAATCACATAACAACAAATCGGGACTATAAAGAGAGTGTTCCAGTGTTTCCTAGCCCAAAGTCCAATTTTTTCAACGTTTTCATCGTAAGTCACTACGGATTGGAATATCACGTCGTTTTATTCATGATTCGGATTAATTGTGAATCATCCTCAAGAAAAATAGCTATTTATCTATCTATCTGTATTTACTTATTAAATAATATACTACTGTGTTTATTTTATGAAGGTGCATTTTTATGATAATCTAATATGCACGCTAGTTATTCCTCATCAGAAATTTATTTAATGACTTCTCATAATTCTATATAATTATTATATAGAATTATATATAATTAATCAAACAAATCTCACAAAACAAAGAAGTGATTATGAAATTACACAAAAGTAGAGTGACAAGTATTGAAGTTGGAGAGAGTGAAGTTGTTGGTATGCTGGAACACTAAATTTCACAAATGAGTGAAAGGTGGGATACCTTCTTAATATCTTCCAAGAAATTAAGTACATAAACAAAAAATATTTATTTGTCTTATAAAACCACTTAAACACCACAGCTAGCTTTGTTTAATTTATCTTTCACGTGTACATATAACTATTAACAAACATAAGTTTTAGGTGAGTAGTTAATACTTAAGTGGTTCGAAGTAATTGAAAAGTCCTTTGGGAATTTTTTCCACTTTCAATTTCAAAATAAAAATTGAGCATTATTTTTCAGAATTTATCGATATATTTCTAAATTTTAAGGTACTGTCGCTACTCTTGTTATGATACTTATTTGTGCTGTGGGTATGGAATGGGAGGCAAAAGCACAAAATTTCTTAATAGCTGCCATTGTAGGAGCTATGATAGACTTCATGGTTGGAACATTCATAGGACCTGTGGATGATGTACAAAGAGCACAGGGATTTGTTGGTTTCAACAGTGAGTTTATTCTTTATTTACTAAATTTCTTTTTCAAATAAAATGAAATTTCACTTTATTCCAAAATAAGGTACGAAACTGCATCGTTGAAATTATTACAAAATTTTCGAGAATTATTTGCTGGTTTTATTTTGGTTTTGTTAATTTTGATGTAATAAGGCAAAGAACAGTACGATTAGCTATATTTGCTGAGTATCCACATATTACGTTCAGTTTGATGCTGGAATAATTACTGAAATTTTATACGAGGGTCCGCTATAAACTAAGAACCGATTACGTAACGTGTCTGCTGCTCTTGTCAAGCAATGGTAACGAGGTCCCGACTTACCTACACAATGTTTAATAGATACGCTTATTGAACACATACCAAGTTCCCGATTTGACCCCAATCCCATTAGTATACAATATGAAAGTGAGCCATCAGCTTCTTCTCGATCTGGGGTCTGAATATGAGCTACATATTACCTATGAAACGGTGTTGCAAGTACATTCGATACCACACGAATTAAGTAGGTTCAGAGATGATCGCGGTATGGGTTCAATAAATATACGCCACTCCATTTGAAACAAAGTTCTACAAAATAATCTAAGGATGTGCTGCTCACGATTTGGGTTCAATTTGCGTTTGGCATTATGCTTCATGCATCTACTAGTGTTAGTTGTGTGGTTGAACTTCGTTTGCTGCAATGTTAATCACTCTGTGTACTTCGCTGTTCGTCATTTTTTAGGTGTAAAAAGTTCGTCCTGCTAAAATTGATCGCCAGATTCTTGAAGTTGATGATGAAGATGTAATGAGAGATAGAAATATGCAAATCTGAATAGTCCAGGATTTTAAATGAAGAAAGAGCAGATATTCATTATTGAGAACGATATGTTGATATGAATATGAGCTCTAACTGAGCACAATCAGGTCATCATATTAGAGTGCGTAATACAATTTAATTTTATAACAGACTTTTCTTCTAAGACATTGCACAATCGTTTTTACTTGAAATATGACCCTTGTAATAAAATTGATTAACAATATTCATTGACGACAAATATGTGCCCTCTTTGTCAAAGCACATCCCTTATTTCAAGGTAGATTATCGGAAAGCGTGTGAAAAGTTTTAATCTATTTTTATATATAAACTGTTTACAAGCCATGAGCTGGATATCGATTTTCTGAAATAAACGAAACAACAGGTATCGCACTTAGCATAAACTTCAGCACGTTCAACATTTTATACATTTTGTAAACATATTTATTCGTTGGCAATAGTTACTGTACCATAAACATACCGTGCTATGTCATTGTGAATTAATTACACTGAATATAATATAATAACAAACTCATTTATTGCTTTGGAAAAATGTGTATAATAATATTGTAATATTTCACACATGAAAATTGCATATACCACAAAAGCTTTATCGATAATGAACGTTTTCTGTGAATTTGTAATCATGGAAAAAATTAGGTATCGTTATGTGATACAATACTTTAATTGAAAGGCCTTAGCCTAACCAATATAAAAGCTAAACTAGATTCTACTATGGGTGAGACTGCCCCTTCGTTATCAACCGTTAAATATTGGGTAGCGGAGTTTAAACGAGGCCGTACAACCTACGAAGACTAGCATCGCTGTGGTCGACCAAATTAGGTGATTACTCTAAAAAAGTTGAAGAAAATCCACAAAGCGGTACTGGATTATCATCGACTGAAAGTGCGTGAGCTAGCAGATGTGTTTGCTCACAATGGAACAAAAAAAGGGTCGTGAAGATAATTCCATCGAGCGTTTGGTAATGTTTCACAGAAATATCGCCGAATTTTTAGACAGTCTCATAACCATTGATGAAACATGGGTCCATCATTTCACACCCGAAAGAAAAGAACAATAAAAACAATGGACTGAAAAGGGAGAACCGGCTCCAAAGGTTCCATCTGCAGGCAAGATCTTGAAAAAGGAGAAACTATCAACGGCGAGTATTATGCGAATTTATTGTAACGTTTGAACGACGGAATCAAGTAAAATCGGATATGGCTAAGAAGAAAGTCTTGTTTCATTAAGACAATGCACCAGCTTACACATCCGTTATTAGTACCCTCGAATTATTTTTTGTTCCCAGACTTGAAAAAATGGTTCGGTTGTCATAGATTTTCCAACAATGATGTCGGCAGTTAATGGTTATTTTGAGGAGCACGGTGATTCTTATTATAAAAACGGTATAGAACTTATTGAACATCGCTAGGAAAAGTTTATGGTGCTAAAAGGAGATTGCGTCTCTCTTTTATTTATCATTCAAATGACTTGTAATCGTTTTTTGAAAATGAACCAACGAAAATTCGAAAGAATAGCACTAGGTAGAGAGACTCGTCGAAAAATATGTCTTTGATCATGTCTATTATATATGTAACAAGCTCTTGTTCTGAAATGTTAATGATAAATATTTGTCGTGTTTTTAAACAAAGTTTATATATCTTTATTTTTCCTAGGTACCACTTTCGTAGAAAATTGGGGACCGATGTACAGAAAAAAAGATGGAATTAATTACAATTTCTTTCAAGTTTTTGCAATATTTTTTCCATCGGTTACAGGAATACAGGCTGGTGCTAACATATCAGGAGATTTGAAAGTGAGCACCTTACCGCATTCATAATTATCCTCCAACTTTTGAATTACGTCATAGCTATATTCTATTTTATGGTTTCTAGAATCCTTCTTCGGCGATTCCAAAAGGCACCCTTCTAGCTTTATTAATATCGATGATTTCTTATGCAATATTTATATTATTTGCTGGAGGTGCTGCTATGAGAGATGCTAGTGGAAATATAGGGGATGTAATGAATGGTACAGTAGCAGCGTGTGCTGTTGATCATAACTGTAAATATGGTCTTTTCAACAGTTATCAAGTAAGTCTATTTTTTGCAAAATAGTCACCTAATGTCATATCTGGGCTATTTAGGTGGCGATTCTAGTAACCCACCTGAATTGTCACAACATTTATATAGTGCTTAAGAGGACTAATTACTTTGATTAACCTCTTTCCCACTCACAACATAAAGTCAGGATTTTTTTATTCTTCGGTATAGTCTTCATCAAGGTTAATACATTTTTCCTATACCTGTGACTGGGCGTGTTATACTGACACAATAGAAAATCTTTGTGCAACTTCCGCTACCGCTTCTCTTTTATCGCTTTTCGAAATTTAGAAACCAACTTGGTATATTGAGCACATGTAGTTGTGGCTTTCTCTTACAGGTAAACTACTAAAATTACGCCCTCATCATCCTAAAATACGTAGTGAGTAAGAAGGTTGCATCTTTCTTTGGAGGTGGTGAACCTTGACGTTTCCCCATATTTTGACTTGACTAGTGATAGATCCATGACTCATCCATTTTTATTGATCTTGCAATAATTTTTTTGTCTTGTCTATTCTCAGCTGAAAGACGTCTGCAAATGTGTTTTCGAATTTGCTTGTATTGTTTTTTCATATTTAGTCTGGCAGTAAGTATATAACGTTCCAGATGCTGGTGCCTGTACAAGTTAAATGTACCAGAAAAAGAATAAATTTACCCTTCAGTCTCTAATGGGTTCTAGGATGCACTGGAGAGGAAAGAATTGAAATAGCAAGCAGACTTGCTAAAGTAGTGGTGGATCAATCTCAATAGAGAAAATATTAGAGAAGGATATAGCTAGGGAAAAAATCAGTTACTGAAAGAATCTACAAGGGCGGAGACAAGCGAAGATACTTCTAGGAAACTGATAATCAATAAATTTATTGAAGGTATCAATCTAAGTAAGACCAAACTTCGAATATGAACAGGACCTTTGTATTCTATCTCAATGGGTACCAGGAGTCGCAAGGTTGAGTTAAGGATGTAATAATTAACAGATTCTGCTACGTACAGGTCGAAGCCTAGAGACAACAGGCGTTTGAACTGGAGCATGATCTTTGATAGCTAGCTCCACCCAATATCTTAAACTTTCTGAAAAAAATTAGATTAATTAATCCTCCACTACCGTAGCAATAGATCCTTAGTTGCAGTGAATATAACATCCTAAGTTGGTGGTGTGAGAGAACACTATCTTCAACTGTTTACCTAATACTTCGATCTTGAAATTCAAGATTATGGAATTTTTCAAACAGTTTCGTATGTGGAGCAGTTGTATGTACTCCACATATATGTTTTGTACACAATAATTGTCTACTACAATTAAACTCACCAAACCACCTTATCATTATGTCATATGATACAGATTCCTCTAACGAATCCACCAAATATTTGTTAATTTGTAATGGGTGAACTCTTTTTAAATGCAGGCTCGGAATTGTTTATATCTTAAGTCTATACACTATAGGTTATTATGTGACTTCTGTACGAAGGTTTGGATTTCTAAATAGGTTATTGACAAAAGGATCATACTTCGTATTTGAATCATAATAAGAAATATTTCCTACATTAATTCCTCTCATTAAATATAAGGTGAACCTATTTTTGTTATATCTCAAAGTCGTAATTTTTCAGATGATGCAAATTATGTCTAGTTGGTGGCCTCTCATTTACGCTGGATGCTTCGCAGCTACTCTCAGTACTGCATTAACTAATTTACTCTCTGTGCCTAGGCTTATACAAGCTTTAGGTATAGATAGAATTTACCCCGGACTCATATTTTTTTCAAAAGGATATGGAAAACATGGAGAACCTTATCGTGGATATATATTGACATTCATCGTTTCAATGGCTTTTCTTTTAATAGGTACGTCTTTCGACAAAAGCTTGAATTCGGTTTATACCTTAGACCATATATGTACTCTACTTTACTCGGGAAAGTGGTATAACATTGAAAAGGACCAATGTCAAACTGATTTCTCGCGAGTTCTAAGAGCGTTTTCAATGCTTTTATGGCTTGGAAATTCTTTGGAATCCTTACAGAAGACCCAAAAAAATTTTAATTGGAATAGAAGGATCAGAAATTATTTCTTTTCTGTTGAAGCAATCGAGAGCAATTATTACTTTGACCTTTTAATGGTAAGAATAGGAGGAGTAGCTTTCCAAGGTTTACAGTTTGCACATAAAAATGAAATATTATATAAAATATTGATTGACTAAAAGAGTAGAATTTCGGTACATGTGCAATAAAAATGTATCGATTTCCCTTGACTACGGGTTATGAATCAACATACAACTATTGAGTAGTAATAATTTATGCTGTAGAAAATGTAATTCTCATTTACGTAAAAAGTACCCTATATTCATTATATTCCAACTACAAACAATGGAAATACCTTTAATTTTGTCATTGTCATCCTGACAATGATTCATAAAAATTGAGTAATATTAAGTGATATGAATATTAATGTACAATTTTTAGAATTATAAACACTTAAAAGTTTTCTCGTTTTCTTATTTTGGATAGAATGTTATCACTTAATAATTTATCCGCGTCTATAATATTTTTCTACTACAGGGGAAATAGCTTTCGAGCTCCAGCAATTTTCATTATCATTACAACATTACAACGTTATCATTAAATGAAAGTCAGCGGGGACTATCTATTCTGTCAAACACATCAGATTTTTTGCATTTGAATACATCATTTCTTTGTTTAAAAAACCGAAGTAACAGTCTTTGTTTGGTACCATTTCTCGACTTTGCTGGCAGTAACGATAGACAAGCAATATTTGCTGATTAACTATTATAAAAATCAGTAATATAATGTTTTCTCATATAATCTTATATACTTCACGGGATATAAGTTTATGTACTAGTCTCGAATTTGATTGTCTGACCTCACTATCACTAGGGCTCAAAATCGTTTCCGACTAGATGGTACTAACACCTCTTAGAGTATAAGTAACAAAACATATTGTACAATAGAAGATTACTATGGTCATAGCAGCGTTTAAGTAGGCTCAAAAAAGTCTCCTGCTTCAAACAACCAGCTTTCTCTACCAATAATAAAATTGTCAGGTAAAGTTTTCCAAATATTGTATAAATCTAGACATTATCCAACATAACCGCGAAATAATTGGCCAAACTGTTAGATCCACCAAAAACTGATGTTAACCCATTACTAGACTAACCAATATATAACGTTGACACAATTCTGAATAAACAAGACACATACAGATCTCACACGTTCAAATTCAATCTACTTCAGTAGAAACACTACCAACCGATCTGGAAAATGCCGAAAGTTAATAAAACTCAACGACAAATATCAAAATACAAGAATTAGCCTGTCTTATATAACTTGAATGCATGTTTTTTAACTTGGAACTTAGTAACGATTCTTTTTCTCTGTTTCAGCTGAATTAAATGCTATAGCTCCGTTAATTTCCAATTTCTATTTAGCATCCTACGCTCTTATCAATTTTTGCACCTTCCACGCTGCTTTGATTAAGCCTTTAGGGTGGAGACCAACATTTAGGGTACGTTGGGAATCATAATTAAGTATTACTAACCTTATTAGTTCAACTCGATGGAGTTTGTCAATTTTGTATTACTACAATCTATTGACAATACTCTGTATATAAAAAGAATGGATTGTTCATACATTTATATATAAAACGTTTTTGAACCAATTGTAGTGATTTTTAACAAAATATATAGATAATACCGAGCAGATTAACACCAAATTTAAAATATATTGTTTTAATAAGAGAAGACATTTTCGAACCATGTTTTTACTTATCATATTTTAGGTAGGTAAAAGTTCAATTAAAAATCAATATGTCAAATTTGCTGTTCAATGTCTTACTTATAAAAATGAATTAGTTTTAAGTAAATTTATTAATTTTCATAGCTTTGAGGTTTTTACCCATAAATAATTTTCACCAACCAAATGAATATCAAAATAAAATCTGTTTCAAGTATACAATTTTTCATTCAATTCTGTTATCACGAGAAAAAAATTATTCACAATTAGAGGGAGAGCTAGGAAAAAGAATTATCAACTTCTGAAATTGTTCATGCATTTTTCTAAATATTTCTCGTTTCTATGCATGAGAACCATTTGCAAATTCTCTTTTTCTCTTATTTGATTCTGTTTTCAATAATTTCTCGATTTTTATAATTAAATGTTTCCTTAATCTATTTTCTAAATATTGAGATGTCTATCCTATGTAAACAGCAAAACGATTATTATTATTTGTATATATATAAATAGGGATAAGAGAAACTCATTTATCGTTAATACAAAAAAATATTGTAACTCGAAATACTGTGTATTATCATGGCACGGTCATTTAAATCTCATTTAAAAATAAATACGAGGAGTGGACTAAAGAAACAGTAAATGTTTTCATTGAAAACAAAGTAAAGATATTATATTATGCCATAGTTACGTATGATAATTGATGAAGAGATATCAATTGAAGTGTTGACTTTTTGCTCAATTTAAATTGTGAAACTGAAACTAATGGAAAAGTATTTTTCAGTATTACAATACATGGTTGAGCCTTTCTGGATTCATTATGTGCGTCGTCATTATGTTCCTCATTAATTGGTGGTCTTCTTTGATAACATTCGGAATCATTTGGGGATTATATCTTTTAGTCGTATACAGAAAACCAGGTAAGTTGTAGTAAACTGAATATCATTTATTCTTAAAAGTTCGAATCCATATGAATTCGTCGGTTTTTTACAGATGTAAATTGGGGATCATCTACTCAAGCTCAAACTTACAAAACAGCCCTAACAACAGCACAAAGGTTGAACAATGTCAGTGAACACGTCAAAAATTATAAACCGCAAATTCTGGTTTTGTGTGGATATCCACAAACGCGGCCGTTATTACTAGATTTTGCAAATTTAATTACAAAGTCTCACTCATTGCTTATTTTGGGAGATGTTGTTAACGTAAGTGCTAAGTATTTTATACCTTATTTTCAAAAAAGATTCTTTCCTTGGATCTCAAATTCTTTGTGTGTTGTCTTTGGTATGATTCTTCTTCTTAAAAACTTCAATACTGAAAATTGTTTCACTATAAAAGCCTCCTCTTTCTTATTTCCACTCTTTTTTTTAGTTTTGTAGTATTTTGTTGCACTTTTTTTGTTTCTATTTGTCACTGTTGTTATAAGATCTAGCATTGTTTATATGTTCTCTTGTCGTTCTATTATTTTGTATCTCATCACTTTGATATGTTCTACTTCTTTGAATAATTCCGTATTTTGTTATTCCTTCTTAATAAATATATTTCAGCACTCCACTATCTTGAGTATTATCGTTTACAATTTACTGTTACTTATGTTGTGTTGTTCTCATTTTTCAGATACGGATAAATCATAGACTTCGATCAGCGAGAAGCTCAAAAGTATACAGTTACTTGAGAAACAGAAAAATTAAAGCGTTTTATACAATGATTGACAACATGTTGTTCGAAATAGGCGCTAAAGCTCTTCTTCAAACTTCTGGTATAGGAAAACTTAGTCCAAACGTTCTTATGATGGGATATAAGAATGATTGGCAATCATGTAATAAGGAAGAACTATTAGCTTATTTCAATGTCTTACAGTAAGTAACCCATAGTATACTAAGGTTAAATTATTTGTATGTTATTGAGAAAAACTCAACGAATTAGGATTACGAGAATGGTCCCAGAAGTACAAAAATACAAAAATTCTGGAAAAAAATATATTTATTTTTCAGCGTAATTTTCTTTTAGCTTCATACACTTTTCCGAGCGATGTTAAATATGCTTGATACCCTTTTTATAATAAATCTTTGACCACCAAGCTACTTTTTCAAGTCTGGAAACAGAAAATAATCCGATGGGGCTAAATCTGGTCAACACTTATTTTTTAGCCAAATGCGGCAGTTTTTGCTTCATTTCTTCGCTCAAACGTTGCAATAAGTTGGCATAATACTCGCCGTTGATAATTATCCCATGCGAAGCCTTCTTTGGAGCCCGTTCTCCCTTATCAGTCCATTGTTTTGATTGTTCTTTTGTTTTGAGAGTGAAGTTTAAATCATATTTTCTGCGCAATCTCCAGCTATGCATGGTTTTTATAACAGTACTTTCTATCAACAAAGTATCGAAAAGGCCGTCCCGGAAACAGTTCACAAACGATACCTAAATCGGTTGGAATATAAAACAAAATCGTTAGTATAATGGTAACTGCCCGGTTGGAACACGTAATCTCTATTGCGCAGAATTGTCACCGTACCAAGGACGGTTTTTTAATGTATTGGGACGAGTCTTAAGTAAGAACTTTTATTATCATTTAATAAGACATGGTAAGATAAAATCAAATGTGTAAACACGTGTTTCTCGAACGCAGACGATTTTAAGAACGAAAGTAAGGGTTTATATGACAGAAGTTATGAAAGGAGTTTACGTGTATGAGGCGTATGATTATTGATAGTTTCGGGAGAGGGAATATCCGAATGGTTAAAACAGAAGTTCGATAGAAGAAGATATTTGATTGATCACGAAGATGACGTGAAATTCAGGTTTGAATGGTTGCATACCGAATTGGTCCAGCTCCTCAGGTAGACTTGTAATCCGATCCGTAAGAAATTTCTGACACACCGTCACTGTGAACCTTGAAAACATAATAATTTTCGTTGTAATGTTATTCATTCTTCTATTTACAATTAAAGTATTGTAGCTAGGAGCTATATAAATTATCTATTTTTAGTGCTGCGTTTGATCATAGAGTTGCCGTAGCTATTTTAAGATTAAAAGATGGACTAGATTACAGTAAGTTATTAGAGGAAGCACAACAAGATCCTATAAGCAGCGATGCTACTTTGACACCTGCCATGAAGCACGAGCTCGGCACATCAGTGACAAGCAATATCATGCACGCAGATTCTAATTTGAGTTTACCAACAGTGGGACTTCCCGAAAATAATTCGTACTTAAGTAAGTTAATTATCGTATTTAAATACAGAACAATTTCTTGATTTATGGATGATTTTTGCATGTTCTTTCATCTTCCGATAAAATGATATAATTACATGACCACAACTTGACATTCTTCTAACGACAATAAGTGCTTTCTCTATGTTACTTGAAAGATAACTAACGTTTTGTAGTGTAATTGATAATTGTTTAGTGGCACCTATTTATCAAATGACACGCCCGTGGAAATTGTGCCTAAATAATTGACAATGCATCGTTCTTTGTATATACTGACGATAAATATATTTTCTATTTGAAATATATTTACTCGTATTTTGTAGGAAAAAGGTTGTAATATTATGGTAATATACTTAAAAGCAAAAGCGGTGTTTTCAAATTTAGTCCTATGAAACTCTGGTGCAAAAGGCTGTGAAAACATGGCAATTACCGCGTTATTGGCATCACTGCAATTAATTTTATTACTCTCTACTATGTACTATGGTATCACAAAAAAGGAATGTTGTTAGGAAGCAAGTCTAGTATTGTGATACCTAGCAAATTATTGACTTTGGTTCGTTAATTTATTCAATTTAGTTTGTTTTCTAAATTCGAGTTAATACCTCAGTAATTACTTCATTGGCTGCATTTCATCCAAATGCTAAATATATGGCACTTTCGCTGAAACAGTGTCACATGGCAAAACAACAAACTATCATGGGCGACATTTTGTTGATTTATAAACAATAGAAAGTGTTATTTGAAATAATACTCTAAATAGTCAAATGATATACCTGTTTAAAGTGTTTGTCTGAAATAAAAACAACTACAAATTCATAAATACAATAAAAACGTGGTAAAAATTGTAGTGTTACAAATGTACCAGTGGTTAGAATCCTATTCTAGTAGTCTATAAAACTCTTGTGCCCCTTTTTGTAGTTTCTTGTAGATAATCAAGTCTCTTCCTCCCGTACTCACATGAACAAATCATTCAGATTAATTGCTATCTTTAACTTAGGTCTTACTTCCTAGCCTTTATGAGGCGGGACATTTATCTAGTATTATGTGGTCTGCTTGTGACTCCAATATATTTCAGGATATTAAAAAGGGCTACTTCAGTTTTCGTAATTTCTAGACCTATTCTTAAGCACAACTTTTTGTTCTAAGGTTTAGGAAATAATGGGAATTACAAAGATAAAAAAACTCTACCAAAATCACTAAAAACACATGAAAAATTATTTCAATTGAACAATATTTCTATCATATTGAATTATGACTCCAATGAATTTTTACAAGAATTATTACAATTAGAGGTGGCTTTCACCACCACTTATCTTAATTATTCTCTAGAATAGTATTAGAAAGCTCGGAATATATATTAAAGTTAGTCTACTTTGATGTTCTATTGCTACGTTACCATAGAAACATTGATAGTCTTTGTTACTTTTGCTATTGATTATAGACTCTCCTCTATTTTGTTCCATACGGAAGAAAATATCCAAACCTATTCGTCAGGCAACACTTTATACTGCACGTATTGCATTAAAATAAGTTTGTTAAGAATTATAAATTCGTAAAACACTGATTTGATCATACTTGATCATTATCTTTTACAGATCTACAAACACCAACAGGTTCGACCCGCATTGAAAAGAAAAAGCAGCATCCGGGTTTAAATGAAATTTTAGAGAAGTCACCTGAAAAAATAGGTAAACTGGAAGAACAACTTGATATGTTTAAGAAGAAACAACCAAAAGGATTTATTGATGTATGGTGGCTGTACGATGATGGTGGATTGACTATGTTACTGCCTTATATCATATCCACCAGAAACAGTTGGTCCAGTTGTAAATTAAGAGTATTTGCTATGGCAAATAATAAAAACGAATTGGAACTTGAGCAGAAAAAGTAAGTTTTTACAATATAATGATTGACGAAAACTATGATCCCGTGTCAGAAAGCTGATCCTAACCCAGAACGAGATTTTGTGCGTTAATTCTCCCACGATAATTTTTTGTTGTATAATGAATTCGGGGATTTTGTATTAAAGTTTAATACTAACAAACTATTTTTATAAATGCGAAAAAGTAGAAAACCGTACGCATGTGAAATGATCATAAAAAGTCGTATGAGGGGAATTAATAATTTTTAAGTGCAACAAACCATAAACAAAGTCCCCTTAATTTAAAGCATAGAATCCAATGGTAAAGAGAAAAATGGGGGTTACCATTTGAAAAAATTAAGTTTGCGAAATTTTTTAGATAGCGAAATTCATCACCATTTTCTGAACACCCTATATAAATTTTTGTCAATGTTTTCACAGATTTGAAAGCTGCAAATCCCAAAAATATTAGACCTGACTCACTTAAAATTAGAAATATAATTTTTTTAGGGAATGTATCCAAAAATTTCGAAAATGTGAAATATTTGAAAAATGGTGGACTTTAAGCATACGATGCCTTATATAAAGTTGTATTGAAATTTTGCTTAGATTCCAAAAATTCAATAAAAATCATAGCATTTCGTTTAAAATAACTTAGTTTGGGTCCACGTCGTGAAGGAACCTATATTAATTAATTTCATATTAATTATTTATTGTAATTTTTAGTATGGCAAATTTGCTGTCCAAATTTCGTCTGGATTACTTTAGTTTACAAATGGTTTCTATAGGAGATAAACCTCAAGACACAACCATTGAATTCTTCAATGACTTAATTGCTCGTTTCGTTACCAACGGGGAAGTTGAAGAAAACGGTGAGTAGTATTTTTTCTGCTTTATCTAATTATAACTATTTAGAGTTCATATCTAGACACGAAGTAGTTTTGGCATAGATAAATAATCTATGACTATTATAAAACCAATTTAATGCCAACATTGGAGACGATTTAGAACAAATTGCGTATGTACCTTGATTATGACTATAAATGTTTACAGACACTTTTGTGTGTTCTTATAGAGTGGGACTTTAAACATAGAAAACTTGACATCAGAATGATTAATATTATAAAAAAATATTTTATTAAAACATATCGAGATTCAAACAGAAAGTTAGTGTAAATTGATGGAATCTGGTCTGATACACAGTATATAGTTAAATTCTGTCTTTAATTAAATCATTATTGCCCAAATCTTTTTTTAAAAATGTTACTACATCTTTTTGTTCCAAAATGTCTTGAATAAATGAATAATAAATGATTATCAAAGGAGTTACGCCCAAGCAACTAAAGTTGCATCTGATCTCTTAAGGAGTAATATCTTCCAAGCAATTCTGGATTTAAATTAGAATAATGACATTAAACTGTTTTGAAATTATTTGTCAATCAAAAAAGTTATCACAAAATTAATAATCCACAGTCAGAATTTGAATCTTAAATTTTTTCATCCACAAAAGTTTTTCTGCCTCAAAAAGTTATATTTTATGGTTAACGGTATCCAAAAACATTCCGGTGAGAGTGAAAGATTGCATTTGTATTCCTTCTCACGATTAAATGATCTAACCGCACTATACCAAGCTCATATATTCCTTATAAGCTAGGTGTGTAACCTAACCGTATATGCGATACTCATTCTTCAAACATACAAACCTTTATATCTCAGAAAAAATGATGCCTCTTCTTTTTTGGACCTTATTCCAATCCAATGAATTGACCGATCAAATTGATTTCTTCGATATGAACTAGAGATCTGGAAATTACGTCTCCTATGAAATTTATTCAGCAAAGACAGACGAGTTGGTGAGGGCATTCACAAAGAGTGGAACAGTCAAGACCAGTGAGGGGAATATGGGAAGCAAAAGTAGACTAAACTAAAGAAGGCAAATAGGACAAAGTAATAGGTAAAATACTTGAGAGGCACAAATTCAGAACTAGGTTAACGGATTAAGAAGTGATCCGATTCCATGGTATCAATCTGCCTACTCCAAGCAGCAAATCACCCCTTTTTCTTGGTTGATTTCAATGCCTCAATCTGCCTACTCCTTGGAATTTCACCGAGGAAATGAAAATCAGAAACAAAAAAAATTAATGATTAATACAGAAAATAAAAATAATATTCTTACCATCAAGAACAATATTGACACTAACACACTTATTGCTGATTTTGAGCAACCAGTTAAGTAAAAAAAGGGTGATTCCCTGCGTGGAGTAAGCAGATTGAGACCACGGAATCGGATTACTTCTTACCAATGAACGAATAATCACCCTATCTCCACCCTTCTCTTGATAATGGCTCCAAATTGGGAACCGAAACGTCGGGAATTTTTGAAATTCCAATGCGCCATATATTAAAATTAGTGTACTTTGGTGTTTCCTTTCCACGTTCCCAATAAGGAACCGCTTAAAGAAAGATCTAAAGAACTAATTTTGAAACAGAAGAGACCTAATTTATCAAGAACATTCAGATGCAATTATATAATATATATATATATATATATATATATATATATATATATATATATATATATATATATATATATGGAATAGGAATAAATTCGTTATTTCGTAAACCTGCGACTTTAAGGAAAAATCCTGAAACCCGTCGATTTTTATTTTTGACGTCGTCTATGCGAGCGTGATGACGTCATCGCTAAAATTTTTAAATGGAAATGTGGGTGTTGTAATACAAAATACTCATTCAGCCATATCAATATGTACGGTAATTGATTGATTGATTGAAACCTAAATTAAGTGCTCAAATTGTTTACCTTCAGCTAAAATACAATGAGAAAGACGTACCGCGAAGTCTTCTCGAACCTTCTCTATAACTTCCGGAGTTATTTGTGAATCTGAATACGTATTCTTTCTTTGAGTTCATTGATATTTTGTGGTCTATTTTGGTACATTTTACTTTTCAAGTATCTTCATAAAAAGAAATCAAGAGGAGTCAAATCAAGTGACTTAGGCGGCCATTCTATTGTTCTTCTTCGACCTATCCACCGATTTGGAAATATGTTGTTCAAATAGTATACCAATACAGCATAGCGTGGAGGCGCATCATCTTGCTGCAGCCATAAATCATTTCTGTTTGGAAACAGCCGGTTCAATTCAGGTAGCAAGAAGTTTTGAAGAAATTCTAAATATCGAGGGCCTGTTAAGGTTTCTTCGAAAAAGTATGGCCCATAATCCAATTAACTATTATTCCCGCCCAAACATTAACTTTCTCTGGGTATTGAGTATGGTACTCTTGCATCCAGTGTGGATTTTCTGTAGCCCAGTACCGATAAGTTTGACGATTGACATGACCGTTTAGTAGAAATGTAGCTTCATCCGAGAAAAGAACCTTTTTTAAAAGCATCGGATCTCTGTTATTTTGTTCCATCAAAATTTCTCAAAACTCTTGTACCAAACTTACTTTGTAGGGATGCCACTTTTCCTTCTTTAGCTTTCCAAGAAATTTGAATGGTCCATGTTATTATCTAATGCTACTTGCCATGAACTGGTATGGGGATTATCTTGAAAGGCTAACAGAACAAATAGTTGTTTGTTTTCTGATATTGGTTTTCTACTACCTTTAGGGAGGTCTTTGACATGACCTGTTTCTCTGAATTTCTTCTCAATTTTGCTTATAGTGGATTGTGAAATTGGTTCTCGGTTGGGGTATTTATTATCAAATAACGTACATCCTTCTTTCTGCGTATGTGCCTTATCTCCACAACTAATCATTATTAGAATTTCAATTCTTTGCGTTCAGTCAGCTTCATGTTGATAGATACAAAGACTTTTTAAATTCGTCTAATACAATAATACTATCAATCATTTGACACAAAGTTATTTATATCCAAGTGTTGATGTTGATGTTGATAAGGTAACTAGATTTTTGAAATAGTAAAAAGTAGGCAGATAAGACATTTCATTACTAGTGACAGCCTTTACAAAATTTATTTTTGTGTGAAATAAATCACCGAAGGTGGAAAATCACTTTTTAAAAACTTTATTTACTACTTTACACTTAAAAAATTACCGACAATAAAATTTACGTTTAATTATATGAAAACTAACAGACTAACTAACATGTCCTTTTTATTTATACGTAATGTGAATGTTATGGTAAGCGAAATTTTATAGTGTCGTCAGCTTCTTCTATATGGGGTTTCTTGAAAATGAGTGCCATAATTTGTGTCAATAAATACATCACATACATACATTTTATTAAGAAATCTATTGAAATTTCATAAATAATATTTGTGACAATACGCAAATCAACTACTGTACATATTAATATGGCTGAACAGGTATTTAAAAGACCTTTCAAATAATGTTTTACAACACCCACATTTCTATTTAAAAATTTTAGCGAAGACCTCATCGACGGGTATCAAAATAACGAATTTATTTGCACCATACTGAATATATATATATATATATATATATATATATATATATATATATATATATATATATATATTTAACTAGAGTTATTTGAATCGAGATTAGAATATCTATTCGAATGATTTTCTGTAACGACAATATTGTCACTTCATCAGACCATATTCAATTTCCCATTCGAATTTTTTTTACATTTACCCCTTACTTCTTAAGTAAATGAATATCCTGTAGGGGTAGTTTTCTATATTTTACTTCAGTTCCACATACTGTCCCTATTACAGACTTTTTTGTTAACTTTATTCAAGTTATATTCTGAATATATCAAGAATATACATTTTCTTTTCGCTTATTTTTGTTGTAAAATTGATTTCGGCCTGTAGGTAGCAAAATGCGAATAAGTTTTTCTGGATTCATGAATATAAAAATAATAGCTCCGTTAGAAAGAAAATAACTTTCCTTTTTTTCCAATGAAGTCAAGCAAGTATCTGGCAAAAAAAGAGAGTTACCCACAACAACTTTGTTTCACTATGAATCACATGATATTGTCAACCAAATAAACTATTCATTATTTACTTTCTTTTTAACGTAAAAAGTTTGTCCAAAAAAATTCAGAAAATTCTGTATTCATGCAACCTTGTTGCAGTTCGGTTAAATAATCCTTGGTCAAAGGAGTAATGTTTTTTTTATTTTTGACTTTAACTGTATTTTTAGCTTCTTTAAGACAAAATAGAATTATATACAATGATAGTAGATTTTTGGATGGTTGAATGAAGTTAAATTATCTTAAGTTTATACATCAAGGCTCTAAATTTGACACAATCTCATATGTCTAAGATAATGCTGGAAAATAGTAAAATACAGCTTTGTGACAATTGGATTCCTCACAAACACAAATGAAACTGTTGAAAAAACAGCTAAAATTCAAATATAGTCAGACATATTCATCAATCTCTACTGAAAAAATAATTTAAGAAGCTATTAATTTCTTTATAGACGTTTACTGATGATTATTTATTCAATATTCATAATAGTCCGCGAAAGAAACAGTTTTACAGAGCCTTTCATTGTTGTATTACAAATTCATTGGCGAAAATTATTAGATAATTTTTTTGTATATATATTGTTGATTTTCTCTATTTTTGTTTGTAGATTGTATGATCAGCGCAGCGGAAATTGCAGCTTCACAAGACAAAACTTACCGGCAGTTGCGCTTACGTGAACTCCTTTTACAACATTCCAGTGACGCCAACCTAGTTGTAATGTAAGTATTTTATGAATTACTTATTAAAAAATATGCATGTACACAACAAGAACCAACTAACACAGCAGTATTCAATAAATAGAGAAAAGTTAAGCATTTATGTTTTTGATGTCACTACCTTTCTATTGTTTAGTTTTCACGATTTTATCTAGCTCATTTTTATTTTGGTGCGTTTTTTACTTCATAATGTATTTTATTGGTATTTGCAGAAACATTTGAGCCCTTATTGTAGCTTAGTTGATTTCATTCTAGTATTACAATAATTGGTTTTTTAAATAAATATGTGGATCAATTTCATGAACTAACAAAGAGAAGTTGAGAAATCTGAAAAAACGGAGAAAGACTGCCCGGTTCAAAATCATAATAAAACATACATTTTGGTATCACATAATCCATTTACCGAGGTCACAGGTGTTGGGCCTAATGGAAGCTGAAGTAAACCTAATCTAACCTAATCATAAGAGGAATTCGTTCCTCGGTCTACTTAATAACATCAAGAGTGAAAAACATTTATTTTTTCGTAAACATCTATTTTGCGTATTTTTGCCACCCTCCATCATGCACTTTATTGATAAAAATGTCCAATAATCTTCAATTGGACGGGCTTAAAATTCTATCATGATTTGGTACAAAAGGTATGTTTTTTATTTAACCAATTTTGAGATGCCCTTGCATAATGACAGACCACAAAGTTCTGCCAAAACATCATATTGTCTCCAACGTGATATGACCTTACTAATGCAACTAATTTAGTTAAGCATGTGTTTCATCGTATTTCAGAATCTACAGTTTCCCTCTTATTTGATCTACATAAGCTCAAATAAGGGAGAAGGAATGGATATTCCTCTTGTCGAAATCGCGCACCAGATCAGAACTTTATCAGCGAATTTTGCTTTTTATTTTACATTGTTAGGGCACTCCCTCATTCATGAAATGTACCCGCCTAATTTGGTGACACTATGTTATCCGTGTTAATTATTTTGAAGTATATTAAGACACTTTTACTTTTTCGGTCTTTGTTACAATCTCTTTGATTTTCCATTTTTTTTTTGAGGTTCAGACATGGTATCATGGTTCATATTATCAAGGCTTTTTCTAATTTCCAACTGATAAGACGTTTTGAGGCAACTAATATAGAAATGGACTTTACCATTTAATGTAAAATAAACATTCGCTTACATAGCCTTTTTGATACTGTACTTATTTTTACAAACTATACTTAAACTTCTAAATTTTGTGTCAAAATTACTGCAACATACGTAATTTGAGAACAGGCTCATGCATCCATATCCTTATAAAATGTTTTTTAATTTGATTATTGACGAAAATATTGATAAACCACCCCACAGAATCAATCTATTGTAAATCTTCTCCCTTTTGTACCGATATTGATGTCCTATATCACAAATTTCGGATTTGCATCAATATTTGTTATCAATACTTAAATAAAGACGTTACAATTAAAATTATTGTCAATATTTTAAAATATTAATGATATATTGTCAAGATATTAGTCGGGTACGGTCTGCTTATGGCTAGTAGAGTCATTTAGACCTAAAATTTTATGCGCTGGACTGAGAATATAGATAATAAATATACATAATAAAATTAAATATACTCGTATGAAGCTACGTCGATTTTGTGAATTTACTATAAAAATGAATTTAGAAACTTTCACGCTTGCGGTTGCCATGACGCCCTCGTTCACGTTTAACATAAATTAAACAGATTACGAAGTGTGATTTATGTGTTTCTAAATCACACTTCGCACAAACGCCCGCGCTCGCGTTCAAGTTCACGCCGAGTTTAAGCCGGGTGATGGCCATCTATGTTCGATGCTCGCGTTCCAGCGCTTAGCCAATTAAAAAAGGATTAATAACAGCTGTCGAATTTGGTGGCAAATGAAGTTTTGTTTTATACTTATTGGTGAAAAAAATTTTAAAACAATGATAAAATCTGAATCGATTAGAATGAAGGAACCCACTAAATGAAAATTGCATTATTCAGAGAACAGAAGATGTTTATTTTTCGAAAATTCAGCTATATGAAAAATGAAGATGAGGATAGAAAATTGGTTAAGTTTGAAATATAAGAAAATATTCCATTGCACGTACAAAAACTTATTTAATTTAAAAATAGAAATAAATCATTAGAATATATCTGTATGTGATACACTTTAGCAGATTAATGGATTTGTCATCACTTCTTCCATAGATTTCTTATTTGGAACATTTCATAGCAAGATTAGGTATATATAGAGAACAGGAAATTTCCAAATGATATTAAGAAGGGCCTATTTTTCAATAGACAATCTATTATAGTTAATTCTCATTGTGAAAACAGTATTTTCGGTACTTGGAAATAAGGTGTGGTAAAAAAATCATTGAACTATTCGCATATTTTTTTATTAAACATTATTTGTAACAAATAAACATTTTACAGTACCTACCTAATCATATCATAACTATTAATTTCATTGTTTTTTATTTGTTAATTCATGAAACACTAAATAAATTTATATAAAGTTTAAATAATGATTCACTGTCATCACTAGAGAAAGAAACGATTATTGGTTCTATTAGATCATCCATAATCCTTTCTAAAAACTATTTATCATCTTCTTTTTTCATGAAATGTGCAACACAATTTTGCCAGTGAATGTTTCTCACATTTTCCAAGGCCTTAAAAGATCCTTTACATATCTTTTAGTTTAAAAATAGTATTTTCGGCTACCACTTTCAGTTTTAGCCCAAATCAATTCTATAGGGTTCAGTTCACAATGATATGGTGGCAACCTAAGTACAATTTCATTATTTTGTTGTGCCATTCAACAGGATAGAAACAATATTTACAAATCTAAAAAATGTTAAATCTTGAAACAAATAAAAGAGAGACGAAACTTATCTTCTACCATGCAAATGAAATGTCGAAATACGAAAAATATTTTGTTGTTTTCTGAAATGACATTTCTAATCGGTCCAAATAGGGCCAGCCAATTAAATCCCCAACGGCAAAGGCAAGATAAAAACTTTCGTTTCCAACGCAAACTTTAACTCGTAACGACGGCGTCAGCGTGGTCGCGAGCGTAAAAGTTTATAAACACAATATAATAATACATAAGAGAAACTAGGACTACTAGAAACAATAAATATTTAGTGCCTGATCGTATTCATTATCAAAATGTTTTGCAGCGCAAGCCAAATTATTTGAATAAGCGTTCAATTCTACAATTATTTCCATCAAAAACTATAATATTTAAAGACAAATACTCATCTTTCATTTTTGAGTAAATCAAAATTCAACTTTATGTTATTATTCAACTATTTTGTTTTGTTCATAAACACTTTCCCATATATTAGTGCCTTTTGCATGTTTTCCATAACTAAAATTGTTAATTATTTCCTGTCTTCTTCAGGTCCCTTCCCATGCCCAGAAAAGGCACTGTATCAGCGCCGTTATATATGGCTTGGTTGGAGGTACTTACCAAAGATTTGCCCCCCTATTTACTTGTTCGAGGCAACCAACAGTCTGTGTTAACTTTTTATTCTTAAGTTGTAGTATTTTATATTGTATATATTGTAATATGTTGATTTTTAATTTATATATAACTAAATCGTATTTTGCCAGAAATAAAGAGAAATAATAAATTACTGGATAGTTTTATTGCATCAAAATTAAATTCCAATTCACGTTTACCTGTAACTAAAAACCTGTTTTGATCGATATGTTTCTATCAATACTTTCAGCTTTTTGGTACTACTTGGTTGATACAGGATCGTTAAGATATGAAGTTGTAACATGATATTTGAGTTATCTACCTAATAGGGTGCTATTTTACTTCATTACATGTTAGACGAGAAAAAAAATCTCAATACACAACTTAATCAAATTATAGTTAACATCTATCCTGCAATTCAATTTTTTTTATAACGTGCTCACATCAAAACAAACTTTATTATTTAATGTATTGAATTCAACGTGACGTGATTTGGTACCACTGATTTGTTTCCATTGATTTGTCAAAAGTAGTTCAATCGAATCGCTAGTGTCAGTGTCAACAAAAATTACCTTTTGTTGACTGTAATTTGAAAGTAATAGATTACTGTAAAATTATTTCCTCATTACCTTGAACTCTGCATGATGTAACTCTTAACTCGATATTCAGCTTATAGAAGGTGTTATTGTAAAATATACTGCACAAACTATAATTCAAAGTTTTTATGTATTAAAATGTTGATGAATACTTTTTCTAGTCAGTAGTTTTATAATTCGGTTCATTCATAATGACTGTTAATGTACCAAGTATGCCCACTGTCAGAAAATACCGAAGGGAAAGTACTGAAGTCAGCAGCTGTCTCAAATATATGATATTTGGTTTCAATGTATTATTTTGGGTAAGTATTAATGACCTAAATATAGAAATTTGTAGCGAGGGGGTAGACTTTCAAGTAATTGAAATTAAGTTTAATACTTAAGAAAAGAAACTAATTTACAATTTTTAACATTACTAATTATTAAAAAAATATATTATATCTCATCTAAATTCATTTTTAGAGATATAAATGAATGAATATTTAAAATTACAAACCCTTTTATACCATATAAATCCTATTGTGATATTTTTGTGCTTCTAGTTACTGGGATTAGGAATTTTAACAATTGGAGTATGGGCTTGGAGCGAAAAAGATATATTTAATAATTTGGGAAAAGTAGCCAATGTTGCACTCGATCCTGCTTTTGTATTAATATGTATAGGTAAGTAATCATACAACTTATTAGTTATTAAAAAGTTTTTTATTTTTTTTTTGTGGTTTTACTAGAAAATTAAGTTGTTAGTCCTTATTGGTTTATACCTCTAGATAATAGGAATGTGGTAACTTATCTCCACATCTTTAAGATCTTTTTTTATTTCAATAAGTTATCAATATTCATCAAAAAGAACTAGGTATAATTGTTTTACTAGTCACTAGTTCAGTATCTACATTTTTTAACACTCCTAACATTGTTGAATTATATTGCTTCATTTTATATTGATTTGTTTCATGATTGAACTATTTTCCACTATATTGTTTCTTTCCAGGAACTGTAACATTTGTGATAGGGTTTACAGGTTGTGTTGGAGCCTTAAGAGAAAATACATGCCTCTTAGCTACAGTAAGTTTTTGGATTTTGCTTTATGGTAAATCATACAAGTATGTTTATTTTAGTATGCAATATTCCTGTCTGTGCTTCTCTTATTTGAAATGACTGCAGGTATTCTTGGATTTATTTTTAAAGACTGGGTGAGTCGCATTTCTAGGAATTATTGGAAAAGTGAAATAGTTGAAAACTTTTATTGATTTTCTTTTCCCAGTAACAGTAATATGTTTCTATGATTTAATGACTGGTAGCTATCAATTAAATTTATAATTTGAATTTCACAGTATACATTAGACAATGATTGATGACAATTAATTAATTGGAATAATTTTATATTTTATGCAGTTTTTTATTATTTGTTTTGCGGTAAATATAAAACTGCTTTTTGCTTCCGAATTATTGTAACCCTCGAAAGATATTTTAAAATGAAAAAAAAAACTATAATAATTGAATATTTTCGTCATGTTTTGCAAATAATGCTGAATAACTTTTTCACTTTCCATGAATTATTGGTACATTCTTAATTTATCAAGTGCCAAATAGATAGTAGTTATATTTTATTTTAATTTTATGAGGAAATAGTATATATTATAAATATTTACCAATTCTAGATCAAATCCCAAGCTACTATTGGATTTCAAACCTTCATAATCCACTACAGGGAAGATCCTGATCAACAGAATTTGATTGATTGGATCCAGGAAGACTGGGTATGTCAGTTTGATTACTATATGTCTAGGCAATCTTATTTATTTACATTCTTATATGATTTAGTCTTGTTATTATTAAATATAGATGAACTTAGCGTAATAAATGAAGGGGCTATATGATATTCAGGAAACACAAAACTAACTTCAAAATTGATATAAGGAACTCTTAAAATCTGAATATCTAATAATTATCATGATTTGAACACTACTTCTGATATATAAATGGAAACTACACCATCCTCCACTTTACTACATGACCAGCTTGCATCACTATACTAGCCTTCTCTGTGTGAGCATTTTAACTCAAAGCCTTTATGACAGTTTCAGTAGTATACAGATTAGCCGTGTCAATTGGCACCCTTTTATCAATTGAAACCTTTTCTAAGGGGAAGCAAAAAACAGTATAGTTCATTCAAATAAGGGGTAATTGTACATTTTTTTTATTTGATATAATTGAAGAAATGAGATCTGTCATAATTCATGATGGTTTACAGTACTTATCAAGAATATAGCTTCAGATATGGGATATTCTGCTCAAAACAATATAAATAAATTCTGATCTGGCTGATTTGTCACAAAAATACTAAGGAGATTTATGGGAAAACATAAAACCTCATTTTGCAATTTTGTTTCATTTCACTACAAAATTATTACAGTTTTAAGAAACAAACTAAAATGCTGCCATTAGAAAAACTTGTTTTAGGCATAAGGGATATTGCCATAAAAATAATGACAATATGCCTTTAACTCTTGTAGATTTTTGTACTTATCATGCTTTTTTGAAAGTTTGTTCCTGTGTAATTGCTTGTGAATTGTTTTTTCTAAGTCCCTTAGGATTAATTCTTATTGGCAGTGGTTGGACCTCATCTTCAAAATTTATTTTGAAGAAAATTTTGTTTTCTCTTTTCATTTGGTTCATACATAATTACCCGACTATATTTCACTATCAGATCATCCTTCACATTTCTAGGCCCAATACTTTCATAAGCCACTTCGTTTGAAGCGGAATTTTGAAAAAATTCATGTGTCAACAATCTTGTTCTAAATGGAAATGGATTGCTCCTTGCTTGTTCCATGTGCTTGATGTACTCATTTGGAAGGTAGATATTTTTCTTCCCGCAATCTTAGTTTCTATTAGGTTATGCACACTATCACATTCCATTTGATTATGGCCTTTTTCAAATAACTGCTAAATTCAATAGTGTTTTTGTAGTTGCAACCTTCAGACTACAAATTTATAGGAATGAGAGTGCTGGAACAATTTTCATTAATACTGCTTTTAATAAGAGAAGTAAATGTAGAAGCGTTCAAATCACCTTTTGTCTCGTCCCACCAGTAATTTACTGCGTCATGATTTTCCAGATTATAAACCATGAAATTGTGTAGCATTAACTTTTTCCTATAGTAAATTACACTGGCATTGAAATAGGGCAGTTCATTACAGCCTGAAAGCCCATAGTGATTGATTAATTATTTTCATGGATCGCTTCAGCTCTGTCTTTTTCTTTTTCAGTCCCAGCTAATTCTTTTTTAGCAACAAGAACGCCATAAACTCTGTCGTCTATATTTTCGGCTCAAAGGTAAACTTTATGAATTTTTTATGACAGTATAATAAAATATGTCTCCTCTATTGACATTTTTTCGCAAAAGTTTAGTACATTTTGTAATGTGGATAATTTCACATGGGTCAAAAATCTGTCTTTGGCGTATAAATATCTAAATTCAACTCACGGAGTATGTCCTGAAAAGGTGGATAAGATGGAGAGCTCATTTTGTTTGTTATCTTCACAGTAATTCATAGTAACACTCATTCTTTAAAATTGTCTGCAAGTAAAATTATGTTTTAACCCAAAATTTTGTTAATGCACATTTAATTCAAATATCATTGTGTAACTAGCCCCTGTCTCTAATATGTTTTTATAGAAACACCAGAAATCCTAAGATAAATACCCCGTACGATAAATATAGTAAAGCCTTCTTTGACAGCAAAGTTTTTGGTCAAGTTTTGCATGAAACAATGATGTGCTTTTCGCGACATCCATCTCTAAATCACTGTGCTAAAGTGGAGTACAATAAACATCACTTACCTTTGATTAAACCGCTAAAATCCCAGAAATTGTTGGTCAAAAAATAAAAATACTGCTTAAAACCATTGACCAACTAATAGATACGGGTTATTTTATAGAGATTCTCTCGCCCACAAGTGTTTGGCGTATAGCTCATTACAATAATTGAATTTCATGTGTCTAACGCACACTTGGAATGACTTAACTATGAAGTTGGTTCCCATTAGGAGCGAGCACTGTACAAATTGGCTTTGTGATAAATATTAGCGAATACAATAATAACTAGAAATTAGGTAGGTATATATATATATATATATATATATATATATATATATATATATATATATATATATATATATATATATTAATAAGACAAAAATTAGATAATCCGAGACGATACGTTAATGGAGGATAAAATAAGGGACACTTTATACCACTTAACTATATGATTAATATATCCTAATTTTAAATAGGAAATTATTATGTTAGAACAAAAGGATCAATAGCATATTCATATTAGTCTCTACATGGATTGGCCTCTTAATTACTGAATATTTGTTTTCACGGAGAAATAGTTTTGATTTTCTCAGCAACGTATTTGCTTCATCAAATTTGTATTTATCAAAGTTACAATGTAATATTGTATATTGATTAATATGTTATGATTTTTAACAGTTGCAGTGCTGTGGCATTGAAGGGCCTAAAGACTGGGACAGGAATAACTATTTCAATTGTTCTTCAAAAGATGTGGGAAGCAGAGAAGCCTGTGGTGTGCCATTTTCTTGTTGCAAGAGAAAACCAAACGTGAGTTTGTTCTTACAATATAAGATTGTTCAATAGAATTTATCTATTTTACTGAATAATTCATCAATTTTAAATTCACAATGAGATAAGTATCTTTAAAATATTTAGCATTTTCAATAAAGTTGTTAAATATATTTTTTAGAAACATTTTTTTTAATTCGTCGGTCAGAGAGGAATTGAGTAATTTATTTATCCAAATCACTAACGGCACATTTTAAATTTTAGTTCTAACTAACAAAAAACTATTTATTCCGATAAAAAAAAAATAGATTGTAGTAATCTAAAATTATTTTGAAATGTCCCACTGCCACTCTAAATTCGTAAGCGCATACATAGTTCATAAATGGAATATTTTGAAATGTTCCAGTATGACTCTGAAAATGTTCACTTAGGTTCTGTTTATCGGTGTTTTGTGCCAGTTGCGCTTTGAACGCTCAGTGAAAAAAAGTTGGAAGAACCAAGTCTTATCAGACACTTAAAGAACACACAATATCCGCTAAAAAACTAAAAGCTCCATATTCAACTGATTGTCGATTGATTTGTATTGAAAAAATTAATGAAGAAAAAAGGTTGAATATTTTCAATAATTATACATGAAGATCGCATAGGACGTCATGGTAATACCGGTAGATATTTAGCGCAGGCTGACAAAGATGGTGCAAGGAATCACATAAATTCTTATTCAAGAAAATAGTTTCATTACTGCGGGCAAGTTTTACAGAAGAATATCTTAATGGTGATTTAAATTTGACTATGATGTATCAACAGTACAAGGAATGGTGCCAACAGAATAGTAAGCCTGTCATCAGCAAGGAACCTGTCAACACAATTTTCAAAACGAGTTGAACATTGCATTTCGCAAGTCCAAGAAGGATCAGTGTTCAATTTTTTTGTCATATCAAAATGCTGTAGGCGATGATAAGTTACAACTGATGTACAATTATGAGAAACATAGAAAGAAAGTGACTTGTGCAGATTGGAAAAGATAGCAGACATCGAATCATGCAGAAATGATGTTAACAAGATAATTTGTTGTTATGACATGCAGACACCATGCGAACACGATTTCCTCTTTTTTTTTATAAAAGAAGACTAAATGTGTACAACTGGACCGTATTTGATGTTGTATCAAAAGCTGTCTATTGCTACCTGTGGAATGAGTTAGGAGGAAAAGGTTGTGATGAAGTTGGAACACACACAAATACTTAGTTGTTGGACACACCCAAAATGAAGGTAACAGCGTGTGTAGTACTATTGAATAGGAGAAGACATGAATACTGAAAAATGGATCCATTTTTGTGCCAACACAATGGAAATCAGTAATACAATGTACCAAAAAGATTGGACTCCATATGAAGTAAACGAATTAGATTTGAGTGATATTCTTGATTTTAGGACCTAATAACGCAATTTGATAGAAACTTTACAGTTAATAATTACGGTGATCATGTTGTATGGAATGATATCACAAAGATCTTCATGCAGGCGTCTTCTCCATACTTGATTTTTTATAACGGCCCTCATGATATGGATGCTATGATGAAGTGCATAAGTGTGCGTAACAGAACGAAAGGCAGAGGTTCGGCAAATGTTGAACAACATCTAAGAAATATATACCATCAGCGACCAAATATATCAATTTGATACATTATGCGACTTAAATGTCATTCCAGGAGTATACCGCGATTATTATTCAAGTCTCGAGGGTGGAGAGAAACATATTGAACCCAATGAACATAACGAAATATTATTATTTCTCTTTTCATTTTGTAAACATTCTATAAACCAATGATCTAAATTGATTGTTTTTCAATTCCATTACTGGCTAATTTGGGAATATTTTAATTAGTTCTCAGATTTTCAGGCAATGTAATGTATGTAATAATTCATTACTGGAATATTTCACAAAAAAACTGCTAACTCAAAAACTACAAATGACATCCTAAATCTTAGTAATACACTATAAATATAACTATAATCTAAATATTATTAAATAATAAAAGAAACAAAATAATCTCAAGTTAAAGTGAAATAACATTTGAATATTTTTAAAAACTCTGAATCTGAATACTCAAAAAAGTATCATTTCGAAATGTTCCATAACTGTTTCCGACCGACGAATTATAGATTTCCTTTTAAGTCAATTTTAAGTAATCAGTAATGATGTTTCAAAAGATATATGACAAGTCGTCAAAATTACTACATTTAAGCATCATACAAGACTTTGTTTTTTTAAGTTTAAAACATATTTATGTTCAAATTTTCGAAACGTACAATTTGTTTTATGATTTCTATTTTAATATCAATCCATCTTTACTTAATATTCTGAAATTTTTATATTTCTTGATCATACAACGTGACTAAGAATTGTGTGTATAAATTTTTAGATCTAAAAATAAGAATGTTTTGTTATGCTCAATAACAAAATTGAGGTTTTTCTTCCAATTAGCTAAGATTATGGAGTTGATATTGTACATAGCGAAGTAATATAGAAATTAATGTATATAATTCTGCAGATCCTTATATGATCTAAAAGTATGACAACATCCACTTTATGTTACAGGAAATTATTAAAAATAAACAATGTGGATATGATGTCAGAAAACCCGGATTTGTAAGTATATTATGAAATTAAATTATATATATTTTTTCTATAACTGCTACTATTATAAATTAAAACTGCTCTTGATTGATAATAACATTATTAAAAACTTTATTATTTACATTGACAGTTGTTTGAATATATCTTTGATTCCTTCAATAAACTCACTTTCATCAGGTATTATGTTTAATTAACCCAAAGCTGTAATAGTATTATCAGATTAACACCAAAATGGAACTCATTTATTCTGTTGACCTGATTCCCAGTATATAGAAGAATGTGATAGTTTTTTGAGTTATCAGATGCCAGTTCAAAAATAACTAACAACTGAGCAAAATATCCTTTCTTCTTCACTTATTTCAAAGTAGAACTGAACAACAGTATCTTTAGTAATTGAAGAAAATTGTATGAACAACAGTATCTTTAGTAACTTAAGGAAAGCTTTTTGGCCTTCTTCTTCTTCAACCGGCGCTACGGTCCTTTAAGAATCTTCTCAACAATCGACTGCCAATCATTTCTGCCTATGAGCATAGAGCCTCCAACGTGAACCCCTAGCTGGATCATTTCCTCCTCAACGTCCTCCAACCAGCGAAGGCATGGTCTTCCTCTCAGTCGCCGACCTTCAGGAAATGGCTCTGTGCAGGTGTCGATCAGAACGCCACCAAATCTGGCTCGCCATATATCTGTTTCAGTTCAGCATTCCTCCGGATCCTCCACGCACCGTTCTCGCAAACAAGGCAAAAAATCTTTCGTACTACAAAATTTATAAATAGGAAGAATTGTTGAGATAGGAATATTCGTACCTATTTGTTGGATTTTGTAAAGTATGCAACCATTGATAAAGTAAATGGAAACATTTATAAAATATATAATCAATTTTTAAATTGTAATTTTCAATTTTTATATCAAAATATATTTTTTGTGTTTGAATAATATCCAAGTGCTTTCAATTTATCAGGCATTTTTTTGTAAACCACTTTACTTGCTAGTTATCCTATCTTCATGTTTTTTTCTGTTGATGATTCCAAACACTATCAACTGATCGAGTTTTTTTTTGGTAAGATCTCCACTACTCACTACTATCCATTGAACGAGATAAAGAGGGAAAATCTGAGATAATAGTTCATTCCATACGTTTACATGTGCTAAGTGTACCCTACTACCTCATTGGGTAAAGCCGTTTTTGAGATACGATAAAGTTTAAAAAACACAATTTTGAGAAAAACGCGTTCAAAGTTTCAAGTCCGCTTAAAATTATTAAAATCTCAACTTACCCTCAATCGACGATGCCAGGTCCATAGAGTATTCGTTCCTCTCCCTCCTGAAACTTTCAAAGCAGATTGTTCAGCTCTTAGGTCCTGGCTCTTTTAACGACATCACTTACGTGCCGCTCAGAATGTGAGATTCGCTTTTAATCAAGTTTCTCAAAATAAGTATGGGCTTCGCGGCCAAAGGCGCATCCAATAACCGATATTACTTTTAAAACACCTTCAAATCTTCATTAAATATGAAACTGATAAGTAGCTTGAAATTTCAACTATCTTGAGGCCAGAATGGAGATGCTTAGAAATCCAAGTCAACGAATTCAAAGATTCGTTATTGTTTTGTGTCTCTGCTCCTAAACAACGAATTGATAATTCACACTCATGCAATAGAATAATTTTTAAATCTAAGCCTCAAAAACTTGATTGCAAAATAGACACATCACTTTCACAAGTTTAGCTTATTACCATTTCAGAAATTGCAATAAATATAGAAACAAATTCCAAAATGCAATACGCTAAATTCGAAGGGGACCTCTATGTTCATACAATTTTGAAATTTTTTCGCCAATCTGATGTAAATGCCGTTTCATTTTGGGTGGTAAACTTTCTTTTTTTACTACGACTAGGATGAGCATTTCCCCTTGTACTCCCTTTACGTCCACTCATGAAAATAAGTAATTTGTAGTCGTTGCGCTCTTTGAAGTTAAGCGAAGACTAAAGTAACCTCGGTAAAATAAACTGGCGAGCAAAAAATTGAGGTCACTTAAAAGTTTAAAGTTCTTTGAAATTTTATGTTTTCAGATAGCATTCGCAAACTATACATCATTGCATGTGCTTTTGTAAGCTGAATGTGATACTCTATACTAAAGAAAAATGAATTTTTTTCTTGGATTTAATGATTTATTCTGAAAAAGCAAAAAATTAACATTTTGGGCGAAATTCAACATTTTGTTGTTAGGGAAGATATGGAACGAACAAAATTGACACTAATAACGTGTATTCCCTCTTCTTGCATTGATGACTGCTTGAAGTCGGCGCTGCATACTTTGAATTAAGTTACAGATCACATTCTGGTCGATGTTATCCCATTCCTGCAACAGTAATCTTCTCAGCTCCTGGGCAGTTCTTGGTGCTGGTGTGTGTCTGCGGATCAGTCGTCCCAACTCGTCCCAGACATGTTCTGTGGGATTCATGATTGGGCTGCGGGCTGGCCAGTCAAATCGCCTAATTTCTACCTCATCCAGATACTCCCTGACAATTCTGGATGTATGTGGTCTCGCATTATCTTGCATAAAAATACCACGTTCCCCCATAGTCACCATGAAAGGCATAACATGGTCTTCTAGCACGAGAGGTTAGGGAGCCATTTTCTATGAAGACCAACTTTATACGAGCATGCAAACTTCATCATATCTTTCCCCAGGACTTCTCCACATTTGTCGACGTCCATCTGACCCAGTTAGGCAAAAACGCGACTCATATGTGAACAATACCCAGCTCCAGTCATCATCATTTCAACGAACGTGATCTCTGGCAAATGTCAATCTTGCAGTCCGATGCTGGCGTTGCAACGGGGGACCTGTAGCCATTTTTCTGCATGACAGTCCAGCAGCATGAAGTCTTCTTCTAACGGTCCATTCACTTCTTCCAACTGATTTCGCAGTGAAACCGCAGTAGCTGTCCTATTCCTCAAACTTCTGAACACCAAAAAATGGTCATCTCGTTGAGTGGTAACTCTTTTTCGCCCAGACCCTGGTCTTCTAGTGATCACGCTAGTCTCTCTATTCGTAATTTCTGAAGTGACCTCAATTTTTTGCTCGCCAGTGTATTTAATAGTTATAAAAATTCGTTTTTTAGCCTGTAGAAACTTGTATAAACGTATATGTGTATAAAAGGGTGCCAGGTATCAAGCCGATAGTACATAATAGGCCGAACTCCGACCCAACTCAGCGTTCCGAACAGCTTCTTCTTTTAATTCCTGTATCTAGAATTATAGAAATGTTAAGAAAGTAATTCGAAATCAAAAAACAATCAAGTGTTTTCGGGCCCAACACATGAGATGAACCCCTTAACCAATTATTTTCGATACAAATGATTTTCACTCCTTTCTTTCCAAATGTTAATTGATTGAATTGCTAAACACCTTAAATATTTTTTTACTTTATGGACACAAAACTTGTCGTTCCGATAAATGTGACTTTTTTTGAAGTGAAATTGCCCTGGATAAATAGGAAGAGCACATTAGAGTACAATCATTTTTTGCTTCATTGTCAACTTTAATATTAATCACAGGGGATGAGGTAAACTGAAAAAATAATACAGTTTGAAAAATTTGGTGTTGTATGCAGCCAGGAGAGAGACACATTTTCGAAAGAGGTTGCCTAAGGGCAGGAGAAGAATGGATTGAGAGTAACTTAGTTCCTGTAGCTGCTGTTAAAGTAGGAACGATGGTGCTACAGGTACTTCTCAAACAGTCTTTCGTGAAATATTATTATTTGGTGTTGATGCACTTTTATATTTATTATACTGATATTATTTTATTATGTATGCATTCTTAGGTAATTTCGAATCTTGCAGAATATCCAATGCCTAATTTTATTATCATTATTTTATCTAAAATTTGTTGGATATTTTGCAAAAATGTATTGTTCTCACATTTGCGCTGTATGTTTATTGGAAGCTTTTTTGTTCTTTGATTGCTCTATTGCAGAGTTTTGATGTATCCAAAATAATAAACGAACAGGGCTGTCTTGAGGCAATAGAGGATTGGACAGAAAAAAATATGATTTCAATAGCTTCTTGCATTTTTGTTGTGTTGTTTTGCCACGTAAGTGTATTCTTATTTATCTCTAATTTTCATTTCTTCAAAGAACTTGACAATCATGCACTTAAATACATATTTATTATCATAAATCATAAAAATATACTCACAAACTGAATGGTTTATATTTTTATACTCATCGTTTTGAGGAATCTATTCATTACAATCTTGATCAAAACTTTTTATAGAAAACCCAACTTTATTATAAAAACCTGCACTTTTGATGATTTAATAATTGTTTCTAAATGATAAAAGTTGAATTGGTATTCGGTACCTAGTGAAAATTTAATACTTATTTTCAGCTAGAACATCACAAGTTTTCAGTACCTACAACATTTAAGGATGTACACTACCGGTCAAAAGTTTTTGCTTACTCTACAGTTTGCGTGATACACAACAAATAAAAACAATATCATCGATTTTGATACTTATATATAGATAATAATATAGTAATAATAAAACTGCAGCCCATTATTATTGTATATTTAAATTTTTGATTTATAGATGTAATTCTCTTATGCTTTTATTATTTCATTGAACAATTTTGACATTCTCTGTAACAATTTCGACAAAAAATCGTCGTCTATTTGGTTCCATTAGTTTTTCAGTATATTCCAAAGATGCGAAGTGAAAGTAGGACACTGCTTTATGACTTCCGTGTCCAATTTGTCCCACAACTCAATCGGGTTGAGGATTAGCGGCCAGATCATAACTTTCGGTACATTCTTCTTTTCCAATTCTTTCAAATACTATCTGCATAACTTTGAGGAATGCTTGGGATTGTCGTCATGCTGGAAGATAAATTTTCCTTAAATATATTGTAATAGCCTTCTTTCTTCAAAATCCCTATAATTTTTACCAGAACTCCTCTTTCTCCAAAACATGCCCAAACCATCACTGAGTCTCTGCCGTGTTTTACAGTTGATTTGCATACAAAACTCTTTTCTTATACCCAAAAACCTCAAACTTCGACTAATCATTCCATAAAACACTTTCCCACTCTTCATGCATTCAATATTTATGTTCTTTAGTTCACTGCAATCCTCAATTATATTTTGACGTCTTAAAAGAGGTTTCTTTATTGCTACTCTTCCAAAAAGGCCAGATCTGAGCTAGGCCCGAGACTTGTTGATCACTTTTTATTGATCAATACAATAGGCTTATTTTCAGCGGTTATGACTTTTCGAGGCCACCCTGAACGTTTTCTATCGCCAAAGCTCATGGTGGATGCATACACATTATAAATTTATCGAAATTAAATGTATATTTTATAATTAAAATATAGTTTTCCAAAACATATAGTACAATTTACGGATGTTAATGTTTTAGCTAATACCTCGAACGTAGAAACTTATGCTGTGAGTTGTAATGTACTTTCTAGTTTCTATATATATTTTTCTGTTATGCTTACAACTATCCTGTTAAATAGCCTTCCTTCTTCTATTTGACTGTTTTCTGCATTAGAAGGTAATTCACGATCAGAGTATAAAATAGCAATTCAGTCAAGACAAAGGTTTCTGTTATTTAGAAAATTGTCTAAAATATTCTACATATATTTTACTGTAATAAAAAATATGACTCATTACCTTCTAAAACTACCAAATACTCATATGGGAAGGGGGAGAAGATAACATAATATCTTATGGTCCCTTCAAAAGTACTTATTCTATAATCAGCCATATTGCCACTGCGGCTATATGGACTTGTCGCAAGCTTGTTAGCACGATATGGGGATGACTTTAGCCTAAGATGGTATACTAGGTATACCAAACAATCATCAAGCCTGTGATCACATACGCGGCGCTTGTTTGGTGGTTGAAAACTAAACAAGTAACAGCTCAAAAAACTGAAGAAGATTCAGGTATTCCAGGATAGTAACAACTTTATAGTGAGAAAAGAGACATTTAGCGACGCCCACGGACTTATCCAGACAGTGAAATTAAGGCCAGCAAATCTTAAAGGTCACCTAAGAAATCTAGAACTGATATATCTAGAAAGCAGTGAAAAACCAATGGACCAAATGCACAATATGATGAACATAGATATCTAATTCAAAGTGGTAATTAATGACCGTCAATTACGAGTCAATAAATATTATCCCGAAGCTCAAAATGTATCTCTCTGATACACAAATGGTTCGAAGCTAACGCCAGGAGCTGGATTGGGAATTTGTGAATCAAAATGCAAGCTTCCCACAACGCTAGGAAAATCACTCATCATTTTCCAGGTACAGTTTCTAGCAACAATCAAATGTGCTCAGAAGTGTTTGGAAAGAAACTTCTCTAGAAAGCTCATTCACATTCTCTAAGATAACCAAGCAGCCTTGAAGGTCCTGAAACCTATAGAGTATATGTCGAAACTAGTGAGGAAGTGTCAACAAACTCCAAAACCTCTAGTTAACAAACAAAATAACACTAATGTGGCTACCAGGCCACTAGCTTATACCAGGCAATGAGGAATCAGATAGCCTTGCCAAAAAAGGAACAATGACTATATCTAGGATCACAGCCCTACTTTGTGCTCTTGAGATGCCACATCAATAACGAACTGAACGGGTTTCACTGGAGATTCGTAATTATATCAGCTATGAAGTCTGAAGTCTGGTAGTCGGTCTTCTGATAGGTTACTACTCCATCAAATATCACCTTAAGACGCTAGGCATGGCAGAAGACGACAACTGCACATTCTGCGAACAAGTCATGGCAACAGCAGAATATTTTCTCTGCGAATGTCCCAGTTCATTAAAAGTCTTCAGTACCTAAAAGGAGTTTTATTAACACCTTAGGAAGTGGGACACAAAGACCTTAGAAAATAGCCTTCTAGAGGAGTCTTCGTATTTTAGAAGCAGATATGTACAGTCTCGTACAAAATATCTTCTAGGTATAGGTGCAGAGTTGCTGAAAAGCCATAACGACTTCCCAAACAATCTATAACCAGGTACATTTGGTTTAAAAAATAAGCTTCCCAATTTCATTTGAAAGAGTTTTATTTTTTATCATGTAGTAAGTAACTTTATTTTTAAAAGTACCACAAGCTGAATTCTGAATCATTTTGTATAATCTATTCGTATCTATAATATATGTAGAGACCAATGGAAACTATTTATCTTTTTTTCTCATTTTTTTAAATCTTTTTAGGCGGGTTTATGAAAATTTAAGTGCATGATCTGTAAGTTAGTTTGACATTGCATGTTAGCTACATTTTTATCGATATAATTCTTCTATAATATTCAGTAAGTTTTAAGAATACAGACTTTTTAAAAACTTACTGCTTGGTATCCAGTCGCAAATTTTTCAATCATGTGTTTTTTGTGTAGTTTTTCTAAATATAATTTTTCTAATATATCTTGCTTATACATTGTTTGCATTGTCATCATTTTATTTGTAAGTAGAAATAATGGTAAATAATAACTGACGTCAAGGAAACTATCTAATCTTCTTTACATTTTATCGATTTCAGTGATCATTATGCATGTATATATTTGATTATTTTTACTTACGAATAAATAAAATCTTGTGCCAAGTTTTTTATTTTTTTTTTGTTTTTAGATTTTGGGTATATGTTTTGCACAGAATTTGCGAGCAGACATTTTTGCTCAGAAAGCTAAATGGCATTGACAATCAAGAACTCCCACTGCTGTTTAGTACAGAACGATGTATAGGATAGCGTGGGAGCCATCAGCTCATCAAATAGATTTTGTCTGAAATTTGTCACATTGGATTCAATAATATTTCCATTTACTGTATATATTGGGTGAGAGGTATTTATCCAGCGTTATTATTTTATGTTAAGAATCAATGTTACAGGAAAACAGCAAATTTATTCAGAGATCGATAGTAACTATCACCTAACTCTGAATTTAAAATTTAAATCAATGTAAAGAATTATTTGAATAATTCACTTATACATCTTTTTATCTAAGATATTTTGAAGTATAAAATGAAACAAGCTTATGACAGTGTTGATCGATCTTGCCTCTATAGCACCATGCGTCTTTTTGACATTCCAAATACAACGAGGTCTCAGGCAAGGAGACGCCCTCTAGTGTACCCTCTTCAACATGACACTAGAATGAATCATCAGAAATATCGAAGTTAATAGAGGAGGAACTCTGCTCAACAGAACAGTGCAGTCGAAGGGAGCGTGAACGAAGGAGAGCTTTGAGCAGCTCGAGGAAGAATCCTGTAGAGCGGGGATCACCATTAAAGAGTCCAAAACAAAATACATCGTTATGTCAAGGAGTAGAAAATCTCTTCCGGGGGCTTCCGAAGTGGGCTCGAAAATGTACATTCGTTTAAATACCTATGATCACTAGAGACACAAAATAATGTCAACTCGATGGAAATAAGAGAACGTGTGAAAGCGGGGAATAGAGAATACTTCAGTCCCCAACGACTACTAAAGTCACGTTTAACTGAATTGGAGAACGAAATAGCGAATCAATCGCATAATTCTCCGCCCGGTTGTCATATACGCTAGCGAGACCTGGATGTTGAACAGCCGCGAGGGGCGGCTGCTCAACACGTGGGAGTGAAAAATCTTACGCCGAATATATGAACATGAGTGCGAGCAGAGCATGTGGCGCAGCAGTACAAACGTCTGTGAAGACCCCAGCCTGGAGATGAAGTCAAGAGGACCAGACTCAGTTGGCTAGGCCACTTGGAGCATATGTTTGAGGAGCGGTGGTGCACAAAGCAGAAGTTTAAGGGCCAGCGACTGCCTAGTTGACCGCATAATGGGTGACTAAATAATGTCAAACAGGTTCTTCAGGAGCTAGGTTTGATGGGGTGGAGACGCCGAGCGTTGGGTCGTGATAACTGAAGGAATGTGGTGGATGAGGCCAAGGTCGTAGTGCCAGTGGCAGTAGTAATAAAATCATCTTGGTTTTTGTTCGCGGTAAAATTGAAAAATAAATTGGTTTCACCAAACTAACCCTTAATGACTCGATTAAGGATTTTAGCATGTTTTTAGTATGTTAGATATAATTCTTCATTGCTTATTAAATTGTGAAATTATTTGATTTGGTATAAAATTTCATTTATAAATAGGCAATAGAGAAAATAAATAATTTGATTGGATTTAATATACCTAAAGGATTAGGTTAGGTTATAAAAGATTTAATAAAATTTTGAATAAATTATAAAAATTACTCATGAAGAAGTTTTTAGAAGTGAGCAAAAAAATTAGATTTTTGCTTTTCATTACAATACATTGTAAATAACTATAATTTTTAAGGTATTGCAAGATGTATTTATCACCAGTTTGCTTTGAAGGGGTATTCTGGTTTAGAAGCCTAAATTTTAGGCATTTTTAAAACTAACGTGAAAAAAAGAAAAACGTTCTCACTATCCATTTTTTATATGATATTTACTTTTTAAGAATATTAAAAATTGTAAAAACAATCAGAATTTCAATAAATTATAGGCTGGTAAAGTGATAACTACAAAAAAATCGGTGCACCCTGGTTGACATAACTCCAGCCCTTGTACTGATCTGGAACAAAAAAAATTTTTTATCTGTAAAGATGTCGCTATGCTATCGCATTGACCTAAGCTTTTTAGTCCCTTTTTTGACCTTTTCGAATTTTTTAAAAATACTCCAATTTGAATTTTTTTAAAATCAAAGGCAGATGCAATATATAAAACAGATTTCCACCAAATTTTAAAGGAATCGATCTGATAGAACTTGTGATATCATGTCAATCACTTCAAAAAAAGGAAGACGGCTTAGACGCTACGTCATAAAATCTTCTGTATCTCCGTAAATAATGCGAATTTTTGAAAATCTTTTTAAGTACATATTCTCAAGGGTCTAAGCTTTGAAAATATGTAAAAAACGATTTTTTCAAATTTCTAGATCAGGATACAATAAGTTTAGCTCATCATTTCTTGCAAGATCTCTAAATTGTTACTTTCTTGGTGTTTTGCCATTTCTATTGTTTATAAGTTGCAATTTTACTATGTTGGGAAAGGTAAAGAGAACTATCACTGTGTGTGAAAAAATGCTTTAAATGACAATGGTGCCAAGACAGCATCAGTGGCTTACGTTAATTGTTGATATTTTCAATACTGTCCTGTTACTAACTACTGACTAACTAGTCACCAAAAATATTAACTTGATATCCCAAAATCCAACTGGTGCACATTAGCTAAAGTAGAAACGGTGGAGATATTCCATGAGAATAATACGTCAGCAACAATATTCAGATGGATCAAATCAAAATTTCTTTCATTGTAGTAGAAATAATCGTTCTGACTAATATTCCAAAGGTCGGAATTTCACGAATTGGTAATTAAAAAAGAAATTTAATTTTTTTAGTTGTTCTTTTTTTATTGTAATGTTTTTCTTCTAATTTATTTAAACTCTTTTCCACGGTATGGTAAATTTATAAACACCTTTCTTACTTATATACTTAAAACACCTACACTTCAAATAATAAACTTACTCGATAATTATAATAATTATTCACTAATACTTAAATTCACCATTCACTATAACATCCAATGATTATATATTATATTTTTACAAAAGAATTTCTCGATAATTCGAATCTAGAATGAAAACAAATGTCTTCCTAGAAACTGATTCTACAAAGACGGGCCATAACATGACGCAAACAAGCTAATAAAAAACTTCACGGCTTCACGGTATTTGTAGTCAATGAGTTCGTAATTTTTTTGATAAAAATATCGATATACTAGGTGTTATCTACAAATGTTGTCTTGAAAATATGCTATGGCGATTTTTTCTATATTTTAGAAGAAAACGGGCTCTTTGGCTAGCAAAATTTGTTCGTTTGTTACATTTTAAAATTTGAATCACCAATAAAAAGATACTTCCAATGAAAAGAATTTTCTTATCTTTCAGTTCGTCATTTATGGTTTTGACAATAATGTACTAAGATGTGTAATCCTAATTTTTCTCAGTCTCTCTACTGAGTGGTATTAGGAAAGTCGGATTATTTTTCTTCCCTTTTTAACGCAACATACCTATTTTACATATATTTTATATTTCTATTTCTTTATATTAAATAGATGTTAATTTTAGTATAATACTTCCTGAATAGATGAAAGAGGTTCACCACTAATAAATAGTAACATACGCTTTGTAATCTGTCATTTTTGGTATTATAAAATGTAAAAAAGTTTACAAATTGTTGATTGATTTTCGTATTTACCGACGTAAAATTAAATAAAAAGTTAGATTAGTTCTTAAAAGAATTCATTTTAATAAATACCCGTTCAATTCAAAATTTCGCTAAAACAATACAGTAAACAAAGCTAACGTCAAATTCAACTTTTAATGGGGGGCAGGTATTCACGTTACGTCAATTATATCGTTGTCTTTTTTTACGATTACTGCTGTCAATTTAAAGAAATTATTACGTTTCTATTCTAGTTGCTCTTGTGAAGATTGAAATCGATCTTATGTTGTTATGTTTGATTTCTATTGAGGGAAGAATATAGTATGTAAAAAAATGTGCTCAATAAAACTACAATTTCTACTTCATATTTATATCATATACAGTATTTGCTCAATTGCCATTCTGATGGGTTTTTAAACTGCGATTTCTACGGTACAGCTGGGTATTATTTCAAATTTTATATGATGGTTCTCCTTACCTCTAGTAATTTTTTGATTAATAATGATCCATATATCAAACAGATAATCTGAATACTGAAACACTTTTTTTAACTTATATAGTTAGTTATATATCATGAAACAACATGCAAGATTCAGTATGTTATATTTTGACGTTGTAAGAAATTGCATGTAATTTCTTGCAGGATGTCTTGTTCCATGTCAAGCGACCTTAACCTTATAGACTTTTCTGATATGCTGTTTAAAATTATCTGATTATATTGATTTTTAACTATTAATAATTGTAAATGTCTCTGCGGATGTGAATAATAGATTTCTGTGAACCTATATTATCTCTGATAAATACCTTTCATTATTTAATACTATTTTTGTAAGATAAATTAACTTTATAGACCAGGGTAAAAGCCTTTAAAAATGTGGAAAAAATTATAGCAGCATGAAACCCATGGAAAAAGAAGAAGAATATCATAAGAATGAAAGGAAAAATAAGGATAAAAAAGTTTTATGTCGATTTCCGGAAAGTCGTATGGAAAAAAATCAAATGGCAAAGTTGTAGGTAATAAAAGATCTCGAACTTTTATATAATTTACACTTTTTTCACATAACCTCAAAATTGAAATAACAAAGTTTTTGGTAATTAGTTCTTTTATAAAAAACATTTTTTGCTGAAAACTTACCTCTTTTATGTCTTAAACACACTTTAATTTATTTTATTTGAAATATTGAGTTTTTTCACCTTATTTTGACTTAATATCGAAAGAGCACCCTAATTTTTAAATATTGTCATCAACAGGGTAAATTTTCTCACAAAAGGCAAAAAAACTCGGGAGCTTTTTCGATATTATGTCAAAATTAGTTAAGAAATGAATATTTCAAATAAAATAAATTACATAAAAACGTCAGTTTTCACCAAATTTTGTGAAAAGAAAATGTTTTCTGTAACCGATGAAAATAAAAAACTAAAAACTGGCTATTTCACTTTTTCATATAAAGTTTGTGGTTATGTGGAATATGTCTCAACACAAAAGTTGTAGATCTTTTTATTACCTACAACTTTGTTAGTTGACTTTTTTCCATAGTTTTACCAGAAATCGAGGTAAACCGTTTATTACATTAGATCGTCTGTAAATTATTCTTCCTTTCATTTTTATTGGGTTTCATTCTACTATTATTTTGTTTTGTTTCAAAAATTATCGCTCATGGTCTATTCGTATAGGTATTATTATGGCATTTTTAGAAATTTGGGAAAAATCGTACAAATTTGTATGTATTATAATTTGAATTGAATATTTTTCATTAATTGTTAACTTGTGCCAGTGAATGAAAAAATGTATATTTATGAACAAACAGTGTTATATAGAGTGAAAAAAATGGGGCCCCCTATGATGAGGATTGGGCTAGTTCTCTTCCTTGCTTAGATGAAAAAAGGCAGAACATAATGGCCATCAGCGCTCATTGCACACTCTGCCGTGACTGTCTGGCATTGTTCACCAGCAACAGGTTTTTCTCGGAAGTAAACGTAGGTTTGAAACGTCCAAGACTCCTTGGTACTCTTCCATCACCACAAATGGTCTTCTTCTTGCTCTCAAAGTGAATTCATGATCTATATCGAAGGCTACTTTTTGGATGGACCATCCTACTGATATCAAACGTTGAGCTGTCTTTAATTGGCCGTCACTCATAGGTTGATAAGCCGTTTTCCTCTTGCAGTTAACTGAGGAAGAAATAACATGCCTCAGTTAGTATCTAAATGAAACATCGCTTTCCTCGTAAGTAAGTAGTTAGAAGACCTTTATTCGTACTAAATAAGGAACACCACTGCAAATAAAGAGTGCGTGGCGTTTTACACTTCCGAAATTGCGGTTACCCCAACAATGTAAACTTTATATAAAGGTTTTGAAACAGGGATGTGAAACTCAACAATGGGGCTAATCACTGAAAGTTTGACTTTGGAAAAACCTCAAACCATCTTTGAAATAATTGAATTAGAACAAGAAGAAATATTACATAAAACGAAGAAAAACAAACTTACCGTATTTTCTCAGCTAACGTTAAAACTATCACCACAAGTTTTGGTGTGTAACTGATGGTTTAAAAACGAATCTGCTACCTGGTCACTGACCTGAATGGCCAAATAGAGAAAAAATTCAAAATCTGGATAATGGATTAACATAGAAATCTGAGGTTGGTATCATTCTACTCAGATAAAAAAATACATCTTCTTCTTATTTCTGCGTTCAGTCCAATGACTTGTGTTTACTGGGTGATGTATAATCTTATTTGTGATTCTGATGACCAGCTATCTTGCCATCTTTTTGTGGTCTTCCTCTTGATCTTTTCTCTTCGGGTTTTCCATCTCTTATGATCTTTGCTAGTTTGTGCTCCTCCATTCTCGTTACGTGTTGATTCCAATTTCTTCTTCTCTCTCGTCCCTATCTTACTATATCCTGAATATTACATTGTTGCCGGATATCTTCGTTTCTTACATGATCTTGTCTAGTCTTTCCTATTATGCATCTTAATGTTTTCATCTCAGTTGTTCCTAGTGTTTGTTTTGTTTTCTTTGTATCGGCTCTTGTTTCTATGGCATATGTCAGTATTGGTTTTAAACATGGTTTGTAGATTCTTGTTTTCGTTTCTATTCCTATATGTTTGTTTCTCCACACTATGTCCCTTAACGCACCTGTTGTGGCTGCTGCTTTTCTTACTTGGTATATCGTCTCTTGGTAAATATCGTGGTGGCTTGTTACATCTACTCCTAACTATCTTGATGACATTACTTGCTTTATGATTATCCCTTCTATCTCCAGCTTACCTCTTAATGGTTCCTTAGATACTGTTAGACATTCAGTTTTCTCTGTTGATATTGCCATATTGTATTCTTTTGCGGTTTTATTAAATATGTATAAATTCTTTGTAGGTTGTCTTCGCTATTAGATATCAGTACCCCATCATCCGCGTAGCATAGAATCGTGATGTTACTGTTTCCTATTTTGTATCCTGGTAGTTTTTTTACTTTTTCTATCATTTTGTCCATAATCAGGTTAAATAGAAATGGACTCAAGCTGTCTCCTTGTCTTATATCTGTGTTACCTTTATTTCTTCAGGTACTTTTCCCTCAGCTTTTATTTTAGTGGAGCAGTTGTAATTGAGTTCATCTATAATTCTTATTATTTTAGAAGATACATTTTTTTCTTTAAGTAAGTATACTATGTCATATGAGTCCTATTTTATCGAATGCATTTGTTAGGTCCACGAAACACATGAAGATAGGGTTGTTATATTCTATTAACTAATTGGCGAATTATAAAGATGGCATTTGTTGTTGATCTGTTCTTCGCATATTGGGATTGTTGCTCTTAGTTCTTCGGCTATGATTTTGGTGAAAATTTTCGATATTGTATCTAGTAGTGATATTCCCCTATAGTTTGATGACTTGTTCTTATCTCCTTTTTTAAATATTAATGAATCAAACTTTTATTCCACTCTAGAGGTATCTTTTCTTCTTCAATGATTTTATTGAAAATTTTTGTTATTTTCTTTATTAGCTTTGGTCTTCCATATTTAATTTGTTCGTTTGTGATCGTGTTTTCTCCTGGTGCTTTTCGATTTTTCAGTTCACGTATTGTGTTTTTCACGCGGTTTTTTGCTATTACCCAATTTGAGCCTATTGTTTCTGTTTTGTCTTGAGCATTATTTTCGTTTGAATTGTATAGATTTTTAAAGTATTTTGTGCATTCTCTCATTTTTATTGAGTTAATATTTATGTATTCATTTAGCGGTCTTTTAGTTGATCGTAATAGTTTACACAGTCTTTTTTGACTTCCATAAAAATCGTACTCGATATCTTTCGTGAATCTTTCCCAATATTCCTTTTTGATGATTTTTATCCTTGCATTCACCCTGTTTCTTGTTGCTATATAATTTACGTGTTCTTCTGGTATTTTGTTGCTTCTATATTTTAAGTATGCGTCTCTTTTTTCTTTGCATATGATTTTTACCTCTTCTGTAAACCAGGGTTTGTTGCCTTTTTTGTTATTTACATTTATCTTTCTTGTTCCAAATGCTTCTCTTGAAGCTGTTATTATGTTGATGGTTATTTTTTCCACCATTGTTCTACATCATCGATGTGTGTTATTTCGTTTTCTTCTATTTTTAATTCTAGTCTGTTTTGATACAGGATTTTCATGCTTTCGTTTTCTAGTGATTCTATATTAGTTTTCTCTATGTATTCTGGTTGGATTTTCATCAAAGGTGGTCTCTGTAGTCTTATTTTGCTTAACACTAATTGATGGTCTGATCCTATGTTGGCTGAGGATAGTACTCGAACATCCAGTATGTTCTTGGGCTGTATGTTTTTATTAGTTATTATGTAATCTATTACGGATTTCCTTCCTCTTGTATCTGCCCATGTATATGTGTGTTGAGGTTTGTGTTGGTAGAACGTGTTGTTAATTCTTAGTTCGTTGTGTGCACATAATTCTATTAGCATTTCACCTCGGTCATTTACTACATCTTCATTAAATTTTTCTTTAACTCTATCTAGTATTTCGTTTCCACTCTTGCGTTCAGGTCTCCCATAATAATTATTCTGTCTTTAGATGGTATGTTATTAAGTTCGTCTTGTAATTGGTCGCAAAAGGCTACATATCTGGTGCATAGGTCGATATAATGTGCGTTGATGTTCTTTCGATATTCAATGTTGCTATTAGTATTCTATCATTTACGTACTTAACGTCAGTTATGTGTGTTATAAATTTTTCATTTATTAATAATCCAACTCTCGAATTTGTTATTTTATCGGTTTTCTCTATGCCACTGTATAATAATATGTAATTTTCGTATTGTGTGGTCCCTTTTCCTTTGCGTCTGGTTTCTGATAGAGCACAGATATCTATGTTATGGTTATTTAGTTCGATTATGATTTCTTGGTCTCTCTTGTTTCATGATCTAATATTCCAACATGCAAATCTTAATACATTTTTCCGTTTCCATATTCGTTTCCGTGTTCTTGCCATTGTTGTTTGTTCCGTAATCCGTCCAACATCCGAGGCTGTTTTCCCAGTTCTGTGAGCTAGATTGTTCTTTTACTCAAGGAAGGAAGCTACCCTTACCTAGAAACCCTCCTCCTTTACCCGGGCTTTGGACCGGCAGCATTACTATGAGCTACTCAATCCACCCACAATCATGCAGGCGGAGTTAAACAATACATATAAATTTATTAATATTATATTATTTATTTATATAATTTAATTCATTAATACTTCATACTAACATTGGTTATTACTTCATAATGTTGAAATCAAAATATTTCAAAAACGGTACACAGTATCGATTTTTATCAAAAGTACCTTTTTGGTGTAAAATCAAATGATGTTCAAGTTCACTTGAAATCATGCTTAATAAATATAATATTGGGAAAGTTATATTCAATACTACTCGGTACGAACCGTGTAACTATCGCCCTCTATGAGAGTCAGATGTAAAAAAAAATTATTGGATGTATTAGCTTCCAAAACATATTCGTATAAAATTTCAATACAATATTGGCGAATATGTAACGAAAATTGTTTACTGAGCAAACTCCAAATATTTTTCATATTTTATATTTTTTCATATTTTATATTCATATTATATTTTTCATATTTTATATTCATATTATATTTTTCATATTTTATACAATTCATATTTTATATTTTTTAATATATATTATATTTTTCATATCTTATCCTAGAGGTTTTTTAAATCACTGTGTATAGTGTGAGAATAAAAAAGATAATCGAAATCAGCGCTTTCGAAAATCGAATGTTTTTCACTTTGGCACCACTGTGCGGCATAACAATTGCCAGATTTTACTCAATAAATCCTCCTCTTACCCCAATCTTCTTATTTTTTAATTTCTTCAAGCTCAAAGTTTCTTTATTATAACTATAACTATAACAACTAATTACCACGTTAGTATATGATGTTTTTTTAACTAATATTCTTTAACACAAAAGTTGCATAATCTTTTCTCTGAAATAATCCAAAATTTCCTTGGACTTTTCCCTTATAATTATAAATTTTTTCAGTTTTCACATATTTATAGCTCACCTTCTCTATCCTAGCTCTTATAGTTTAGCTCGTTACCGCAAATATACTTGTAAGTTATATTCTAGAAACACTTAAGAACTACCCAGAATATTCGATAGATGGGTATATAGACACAAGATAAGTTACAACGGAAAAAGAATAACCTATCTTGTTTTGTCACAAGATTATTATCAACACTCTATATAACACTACAAGGCATTTAATGATCTGATTTTGACTGAATTTGTAAATACTCACCTTAAATAGTAATTAGGAGACACCATTGAGTGTATCCATATTCAATTTGATGTTGAACCTAATTTTTTTGAGAACTTTGTGATTTAATATAGAAATACTTACTATTCTTTAAGGATAAGGTATTAAAATTGTGATATTGTTCCATTCCGTTCTTATTTATTTTGTAAGAACTATTGCCGTGCTTGATAATTAATATGCACAAATTATTTGTTCTAAATCAGCAATGCTAGAGCTAAAATATTTCCAATAAAACTACTAACGAACAAGTAAGTCGATATAAACGGTCGACGTTGTTCAAGAAGAATGAATTATTGCTTAAGAGGAGTCAAGTACAAGTTATTGAGTTATTACGCCCTCCTACAACACTAGATCTAAATCCTTTAAATTTTGTTCATATTTCTTTTTTTTTATATGTATAAAGCAAGCACAAGATTCGAGTGGTGCCTGCCGTGTGGATATTGATCTTAAACTTCTGTAGGCTGTAGTGTTCTGGAATGACGCGCCTTGGTAGCTTATTTCACAGATTTGTACTTCTCCAAAAAAAGTCTTGATAAATTGAAGTTCTAAGCGTCTGCAGGCGAACTCGGCCACGTCTGCCTGTCGAGTAGGTCTTGCAAAAACTGCTCTAGGCAGCTCGGAATAGTATTTGCTTTCGTACCATGGATAAAACAGAGTCGGGTGGAGACCTTTCGTCTATGATCTAAGCTGTATAAGTTTCTGGGTAATTCTGGATTGCCTATAAGTCGAATTGCTCCTTTGTGTATTGAGCCGGGCATCTTCAGGGTAGGCTTGGGAGCAGAGCTCGAAATGTGCTAGCAACATTAGAAATATGGGCGAATCTGGGCCTTGTAGAGGATTAGAAGCTGTTGCGGACTATATAGCTTTTTTGTCTTGAAAAGGGCTACTGTCCACCGAATTTTATTGTCAGGTCTAAAGAGATCAGACGCATTTTCAAGATGATTCCCTTAACTCTGTTTAGTATACATATTGTAAATGCTTCATCGTATATATTCGATTGAAGTTCTGCGCGTCTGCAGGCGAACTTGGTGTTCACGAGCCACGTCTGTCTGTCGAGTAGGTCTTGCAAAAACTGCTGTATGCGGGATTATGTTATATAGCGGCGACCTTTCTTCTATGCTCTAAGCTGTCCAAGTTTCTGGTCATCTCTAATCGCCCATAAGTTGAAGTGCTCTCCTCTTATTGACTCGAGCATCTTCTGGGTATGCTTGGGAGGTGAGCTCCAAATATGCCCACAATATTCTAAAGACGGATCTGGGCCTTGTATAGCATTAAAAGCTGTTGCTGACGATATAGCTTTTCCTTAAAGTCTCAGTCTATAGTCTTAAAGAGGGCTCCAAGTTTTTGTGAAGCTGCCTTTGCTAAATCGGCCACGTGAATATGCTAGGATATATCGCTTCCAGCCACCACATCCAAGCGAATGTGCGGGGATGGTGATATTTTATGTCTAAACAGGACCAAATTTTCAACTGCCGCGCCATCTTTCTTTGTAAAACTACAGCCTGGCTCTTTGCTGCATTAAACTCAATCAGATTGATTCCACCATAATCAAGAATGTTTTCAAGATCGGTTTTGATAGTGGTGACCTGTTGATGACTACAGATTTTATTGAGGCGGTTGATTTGAACGTCGACACCAGTGTGCTATTGCTTTTGAATTGGGAAATTCTCTTGATTGTAATTATTACTTTGTGCATAGATTAAAAACTTGTCGAGACGTTATTTAGGATGAAAAAAACCCATAGATGTCTTTTGTAGTAGTGATGCAGATATTTCTCATTCGATTTTCAAATTAATGAGTTATTCATTTGTAGAGTTCTTAAGTATTTCATTTGATTTCAGCCTCCAATTATATCCTTGGTTACCTCTATGTGTAACATAGTCTCTAAAAATGAATTAAATCATTTTTTTAAATTAGACTTATTGGTCTTTGCCTCCTAAAAAATTTGAAAAAAAAAAACTAAGAACCCCATAAAAGAAGAAAAATTATAATTAACTGAACTATACAAATTTGAAGCTTTGTTTCAAATTTATTTAAAAAAATAATGAAACAAAAATAGAAAATTCTAATTGTAATAATTCTATTCGGATCTCTATAAACATTCCATATAAACAGTGGTGTGTAGGGAGTGTGTGATAAGCTTATTTTAGTACATCCTATTTTTTAATTAATATGGTTTCAATAAGTATTTTTTATCCAACGCAAAAATTTATGTACATATTTGATAGTAAGTTTTAAGACTGAATCATTTGACTTTTAAATTTTAAGACACAAATATAACTTTATTTTTTCTTCCAAAAAATATATTCAAATACTTTCTTCTTTAGTGACAATTTAGTTTCGAATTTTACAGCGTTCAAGAGAATTAAGTATTTATATTAAAAATATTATCCTCGATGGCGTCTATAATGGTATCTTCATAATAAGTGTATTGTCAAATGATTTGGTAAACTTAAATTGTAACAGTAAAAAGTGAGAATAAAATTATTTAAATACATAGACTTTTTAAACAATAGTCTTTCTTTTACAACAATTTTTTGACTATAGATACTTGATCGCTATAGGAAAATTCTCTCTATACAGGGTGATTCATTAAGAATGTCCAATCTTTGAACTGTACATTCTAGACCTCAAAATATGATGATTCTGCTCAACATGCCTTATGCAAATATTGCTAGTTTCCGAGTTACAGGGTGCTCAAAGTTTAAATTTAAATTTTGATTTTTGCAATAATTTTACTTACAACTAAAATAATAGAAAAATATTGAAAAGCGTTAAATTCTACAAAAAAAGTTACTCTTCTTTGATTCGTGTAACTCAATCGGTTATCGAGTTATTTGCTTCTAAAAAGTTCAATAAATTTAAATTTTTTCATAAAAAAATTTTATTATTCCTTAAATATGTAACAATAACAAATTTGTAAACCTAAATAAAACACTTCAAAGCAAATGCTCAAAATGCCCACCATTTACTTTCGCTTTCGTAAAGATCTCTTAATATCAAAATCACATTCGTGAATTAAGCTGTGGTTTAATTTTTCGTTTTTTTAAGTAGACTTGTGTCACTTTTAGACAGTTTGTGTAGAAGCAAAAATTGGATAATATGTAATAATAATTTGCCTATTTTTTGCAAGAAAAACAAAATGTTAACCCAGATTTTCTGGATATAATTCTTTTTACTGATGAGGCAACATTTACCAGACGAGGAATATTTAATTATAAAAATAATCATTTGTGGGATTCTGAAAATCCACATGCTATGAGGGAAACACATTTTCAGCACGAGTTTAAGGTTAACATTTGGTGTGGTGTAATATATGGGTATTTAATAGGTTCTTTTGAACTGCCAACCAATTTAAATGGACCTCTTAATTTAATAGATTTTAATAGATTTTCTTCAAGAACATTTACACGAATTACTAGAGGATATACCTCTTGCTTTAAGCCAAAATATGTGGTTTTGCACGACGGAGCACCACCACATTATTCTTTACAAGTTCGTCAATACTTAAACGCACAATTTCCGCATCGATGGATTGGTCGTGGAAGTGAGTTCGCTCGGCCACCAAGAAGCCCTGATTTAAATCCTTTGGATTTTTCAATTTGGTGGCAAATGAAGGCATTAGTTTACAAAGAAAAAATCACTTCTCTTGCACAACTGCGATGGAAAATAGAAGAAGCTACGGATTTAATTAAAAATAATAGACAAGGATTATTTGATATTAAGAGATCTTTACGAAAGGGGATCATAAAGTCTACTGAAGTAAATGGTGGGCATTTTGAGCATTTGCTTTGAAGTTTTTTATTTAGGTTTACAAATTTGTTATTGTTACATATTTAAGGAATAATGAAATTTTTTAATGAAAAAATTTACATTTATTGAAGTTTTTAGAAGCAAATAACTCGATAACCGATTGAGTTACACGAATCAAAGAAGAGTAACTTTTTTTTTGTAGAATTTAACGCTTTTTAATATTTTTTTATTATTTTAGTTGTAAGTTTAGCCCAAAAAAAGTTTACTTTGATTTAATTAACACATACAAGTCTAACTAGCGCCCTCTATTAGCAATGTTAAATTAGAGTGCAAATTATGATTCCTCATGCCAAAAAAACGTATAATTGCCAATTTTCAAAGAGAAATTGTGAAAAAATAAAAAATTATTGCGAAAATCAAAATTTAAATTTAAACTTTGAACACCGCGTATCTCGCAAACTAGCTAAAAAACTAAAAAAAAAAACATTTTTCTCGCCAAAAACCGATTTTAGTTATCAATGGAATCTCCTTTAAAATAACACAAACATTCCAACGCTTCTGTAACTTTTCGATGTCATGCTTATAGAAGGATTCGTCGTTTGCATCAACAGTTTCGGCTTCAGTTTCAGCAATTGCTTCATTTGAGCCGACGAGCATTTTTGGAGATCAGCGAATAGCCAGTAGTAACTGGGGGGCAGATCTGGACTGTACAGAGTTGAGGAAGCAATTTGAAGTGTTCGTTCAGTTTAACCATAATTGTCATCGAAAACAACTCTATGTAGTGTTTGGTATTGATTGTCTCTCGCTTTTGGAGTTGATGAACAACGAAACAAAAAATCAAAATAGAAATTTGTCTTAACATAAAAAATTAATTTTTATGTTAAAACAGACTTCTATTTTGATTTTATTTTTATTTTGATGACGCAAATTGTCAGTGTCAAGTAATATTTTGATAAAGACCACAATAGGTCGACTTATCAAAATTTTTTCTGTCTTTGAAAAGTTATAAAAAAACTAATTTTAAAACACAAAAGACCTAAAATCAAGAAAATTTAGAAACATAAACATATTTAAAAGGTGTAAGTAATATGAAATACATGAAAATTTAGTAGATCTACGTATTTTTTTAAGAAGTTAGTGAGACTTAATAAAATGAGTATTTTGTTATACAATATAGATAAAAAAAAATATAGAAAATAGAGCTCCAGCAGGAAACGCTGTATTTTCGGCAATCATAGGCTGTGGTAGCCATTTTCCATCAAACAATGCGTATGGTTCTACCTTCGTGGTATAAAAATATTGATACAGATTTTGATTTTATCACTCATTTTTATCATTCTCAGGCAAACTGATTTTGTACATAATTAAAATATTGTGCTCTTGTGGAGACTCGATGTTCGTTTTCAATCCACTTTTCGGAAAAATAAGCCTGTTACCGTCTATCTTCCGTCTAGTTTCCATCAAATTGATCGTAGAAAACAGAGGCTACACTAGTATGTGGCACTATTTTTAGAAATTGTGTGTCCTAGTAAAGTAATGGAGTAACCTTGGAGTTGGTAACGCTGGAGTTGTATCTCACGTTACTGCAATCCTCATTGAATCAAAGCGTCAAGCTCACGTCAAGGATACGTTAAACTACTTGTGATCCTGGTTAACCCAAATAAAAATGTCCCATTTCTCCCAATAAAATAATAGAACGAACTTCTCTCTCTCTCTCTCTCTCGAGTATTTTTTACGCAGAACAAAGATACACTTGAAAAATAAACTAGTGAAGGTGGCGAAGTAAATGATATATGAAACGTCTATGAAAGGTGATGTTGTTACGAATTAGAATTATTATTACAGATTTGAACAGATGTAGACAATCGTAGACAATGGATAGCATTACAATATATCTGTGGTTGAATAAGGAGAATTGAAAGTAATACTTTCTTGTTTTTTTAGATTAGTCGAGTAGATAGTGGAGTATACACAATGTCACACATTTCATAATTATTTAGAAAAAGTTGTGTAATCATTTCGTACTATAAAAGTTTGTTATTGTAATTAATACTCACATTACTCTTCTAGAGTTACTGCGTTAAGCCACCAGGAGAGAAAAGTTGCCACATTTTTTGTGTGGTAATGGGTAAATTTTTTACTGGTGATTTTCATTGTAAAGCTAAACGTGGGAGTCTGCATATACGGTTTACAAGCGCGTACCATGAGATACGGTGGATTTATGTAATTCAGCAATGGGTTATTTCAGAACAGTGTGAACCAAAAGTTAAGGGCTTTAGAGGTAGAGAGTGATTATATATAGAAAACAGCGATAAAGATTAATTAACATTTATGATACAATATGAAAAAATAAATTCATATTTTATTTCGGTTTCAGTTAAATATGTCCCGTTTATAGCATTTAATTATTCAAAATTCTTTCTTATATTATTGCTATTACATTTCACAACACATCAAAAATCCATTTTCAAAAATTAATTCCAATAATACAAGGATATAGGAGGAGAATTCGAAGGTTATATATTAGCTAGTTAGATATAAAAGATGAATTTCTTTGAGAACAATTGATTTTGGCAAATTAAATAGGAAATATATAAATAGGAACGAAATTTCCTGTATTTGATTATAAGATTATTAACTGGACAAAATTATGAAGTAATAAGTAAAAATGTTTTTAGAAACACTAAAATAATTCCAAAATATGATTATTATCGCTTAGTTTGGATAGATTTATTGTTTATATTGTTATTAACAAAAGTATAGACCCAGAAGTAGATATTTTATCAATTTTAAAAAAGGTATAAATTTATTGAATAAATTCAGTTTAAAATTTTAAAGTTCATTCTTACTCCACATTTCTTGGAAAACTACATTGTAGAATTCCATTAATCATTCTGGCTTATGTTTATTTGCTGTTAACTAGATTCTGTCAAGTCCATTTAACGTAAAATTTATTGAAGGCGAAAAAAGTAAATACCTGTTGATATCGATTCGAGAAAACTTAATTTAATTCGAACTTCACATATCTGGAGAATAAGAACAAGTTCTTCATGTTAATCTCAAGGTTACGATCAATTCAATGCATATTTGAGCAAAATTCATTTCAAGCCATACAGAAAAAATAATTTTTCTAAGATTGCCTCGGACTTAATTTTATGAGATGCGCTCCATATACATTAATATTTCACATGTTTTGAAATGTAATGAAATCACCGGTTCGTGTTCAAGAAAATCCTGCTGCTGATTGAATTCGAGTAGAGCCGAGATGATTGTTTGCTAGTTATGCGAGAATAAATGGGATGAATTGAATATTTTCGTAACGCCATTTATGTCGGATAAATGAAAAATAATTAAAATGATTTTTAATGTATTAGAAGTAGCAATATATAACGAAAATTTTTGCTATCAATAACAATACGATTTCTAATCAATCGAATCTTTAATGTCTTGTCTATACGATCTAATTTTTGTTGTAGTGATAACTTTTCTCGAAATTCTATTTTTAAGCAATTTCATTGGCCAAAAAATTATTTATTTTAAAAGTAAGCTTTGTATTGCCAAAATAAAGCATTCGTTTTAATTATACTCACAGACAGAGTAGCATAGTTTCGCGTGGGCAAAGAGAGCCCTCACCCATGACCCAGCACATGAAAAGTCCTCATGAGGCCTCTTTAAATGCGATGTTTGTATTAGACCAAGAGCCAGTGACCAATTTCAGGTGGTCATTTCAAAAGTCATGAAACTTTCTACAGTAAATCCTCTATACCTACTTCTGGCAGCCCTGTGAGGCCGGGGTAGACTATAGACTACCCAAAAATTTTAAGGAGGGTGAGAAATAAGATTTATTATGAATATGAATATTTATAAAAATATATTCATGTAAAGATAATTTTGAAGTATCGTGAGGTATATTTTTTTAGCAATACTTCAGTACAAAATATTTATTCTGATAGCAAGATCGTCCCACGAGTAAAACTGAACTGCACCAAAATGTTAGTAAACAACTATCGTATGCAACACCCCAAATCGTTAAAGGATCCCTACTTTAGGTAGTCTACCCCGGCCACACCGTGCTGTCAGAAGTGGCTTTTCATTTTCAGTAAGTATAGAGGATTTACTGTAGAAAGTTTTGTGCCTTTTAAAATGACCACTTAAAATTGGTCACTGAATATATAATAATATATAAACTGAATAAAACGGAAAATATAAGTAATTGTATAAAAGCCAAACCTGAATCTAAAATATATAATTCTTGCATAAAATTATTTATATTTGACTACAATACGGAAAATTATTTAAGCCTGTATATACACACTATGCAATTTTTATTTAATTAGAAGAATCTGATTGTAAAATTTTCGAATATAATATCGTTGAACATGTATAACAATAATCATCGGCTCTTAGAGTGAATAGTGAATTGGAATTGAGAAACATGCTGCTATTTTGGGTAATTTCGAAGCAGACTATTCAGCCTAAAATGACACCACCCTATTACGTTCAATTAACGAATCCGAATACAAAGACATTGCTAATATTGGTTAAACACAAACACGGAAACTGAGTAAAGCGGGGGTTTAACTGGATCTTATTAATATACAGCATTTCCTCTAGGTTTACCGGAACAAGTATTTAGATATTACGAGGAAATAACTTCTTACAAATTCATATCCTAAAAAATACTTTTTGAGGATTGAATGTATGTTTTTTAGATTATAAATATATCGCCAATTCTTCTATATCAACAAATAATAATATTTACAATAGCTAGACAAGATTAAATTGCTGCTAAAGAATTTGTCAGAAAATTCCTTTACATGCTACCCTAGAGTCTTCAGAGCTTACTTGGGTATTGTCAAGGAGAATTACTAATCATTATAAGTGTGTCAACGGGATATCCATTAGACTAGGACAAAGATTACGATATATTTTTAATTACAGGTACAAGAGCTGAAGTATCATGCCTGTAAACTTTCAGCCGTCTATTATAAAAAACTTTTGTAAATAAAGTCAAGCGCACATATGTTTATTTTTCACATTTTACATTGTACTTCCGTTAGACTCATTATAATTACGACGAAAATACTGCTTTCCAAGGCCCCGTATGAAGATTCCAAATTTTTTTTATGAAATGACATCATGACAGTAACCTGCCAAATTTAGTGATTTTAATACTCAGCTATTACTTATTAATTATTTAGGGAATAGTCAGACACAAATAATAATAGAAATGTTCTGTCATATCTAGGTTTGGAGATACATTTAAATGGTTAAATTAGAACGGATAATAACAAAAAAATAGAAATAACAAATTATGGCTTTATTTTTATAGTTTTTTTGTGGCCAGTGTCTCTTACTATAGACCTAAAGAAATCCTTTAGTATTTATATCTTGCTGAAACGGTTTCTTCTTTTCATTACTCATGCTCTAAAAATGTAAATGCAATTAACTTCAGTGAAATTCACTCCCACCTGCTGGAAAACTTAATAAGTCATCCTCAAAATTTTAATCATTTTCACTTTTCATTTCTCAAAATGGTCTAACTTCTGTAATATTAAAAAAATTCCTTGCAAATATTGAAACGCATCTATCTGTTTAACGCCTCTAAAGAGCTCTTTTTAAGACTCAGTATAATGTTTAGAGGGGCTGAAATATTTTTTTTTGCTCTACTTAAGATTTATATTTGATGTTCATTTTTTCCGGAGTATACTCGTTTCAAATAGGTTACTCTTTTATGGTCCTTGCTATCTCATCGAAAGAGGAAACAAATGTATTTGGTGAATCTATTTTGTAAACGCAAGAATAAACCGATGACTTTGAGGTCGTTCCACATTTTCTATCAATACTCTTTAGAATTTTTACTTTCAATAACATACACATTGAATCTTACTTCCCTTTACACTTTACTGTGTGTCCTATTAGTGTAATCAGTTTGTACAATAAACCAGCTTTGGACTGTATTTTGAAGAATCAACGAATAAGTGCCATTGTGTTTTATTATAATTTTGATTCATTGCTTTAAAAAGTCTGTGAAATATCTTTACCTCCTTTTTTTTTTCGAGAAACTCCGAGTAAACTTTACTTCTATTTATGGACAACGTAACTTGTCTGGTGATAACAAATTACACTGATGTAAGCAAGACCCAAGAAGTTCTGATTTATACCTTGATACTTGTCTTATAGAATCTTTTAATTAAGATTAATGAATCAGATGAATGGTATTTTCTTGACGCGTTATTACAACTAGATTTAACTTCAGCACAACTTTCATTGATGTCTTCTAATAGATTTCGACTGAAATTACAGAGACAAATTGGATATGGACGATGTTGAGAATGTAAAATTGCCTAAGTAACAGGCGAAATATCGACATATACAATACTTGTCTTATTTTTTTACTACCTTTGACCTGCGGCTACATTCGCATTGAAGCCATTAAATAAGGAAAAGAGATCATTACAATAGAAATGAATCAAAATGATTGAAAGCAAGAGTTATACTTTCTTATCTTGATCAAAAATTGCTTTGACTCATCTGTAACACTTAACAAAGAAAGAAAAAAATGACAATAAAGAAAAATTATAGTCAATTGGATTGGTTATTTACGTGACCGTTGGTAATACAGTGCAACAATATTACAGTATTCAGGATTACTTCATTACTGGAATGCTAAATAGCGTTGAAGAAGGTAGATTTCGAAATTTTTTAACAAATAATTTTTTTTCTTCCCTAAAAAATAATGTTTCTTTTATAAAAAGTATCTTGTTATTTCTAATACGTCCAAGAATATGTGTACAAAGTTTTATATGATCGGTTAAACAAACTTACATTCACAATTTTATAGTATTAGTAAGGATTGTAACCCACTGTTCCAAAGTAACAGTTATTTTCATGACGGTTAGGTTCTTTTCGTAACAATGGTTAATGAAATGGAAGGTATACGTTATTTATAGATATATGGAAATATAAACTAACCACAACAATAACAAAAACGATTGTGGTTTGTTACTTGATAAATAAATATGGAAAGAGATATTGGACGTTAAGACTTGCTATATTTTAAATACTATGTAGGGTAGTAGAAAAAATTATTTGGTCGATGAAAAAAATAATGCGTGATAGAGTACTTTAAGGTTAAGGAAAGTAGGTTTAATACATTTATAAACATTTAGGGGTATATAAGAAAAGCAAAATTACACATAGGGGACGGGTGTACAAAATGACATAGTGGGGTAAAATGACACAGCGCTCGAATACACATAAATTTTCGTTCGGAAGCGCTCGGAAACGAATATGCTATTGCGGAAGGGGTAGCAGGTATGCTCCTTTACATTTAGTACCGCTTCGTCACTCAGAGTAAGTGCACGTATTTTTTATAGTATTTTTAACCGCCAAAATTTTTTGTCGTGAAACATTAAAAACTGCTATAACTTTTTAATGCGATAAACTGTTGAGTTGGAATATTTATGTTGAGTTATGTGATTGTTGCTTTTAGAATTAAATTATTCAGATTTGTTAAGCGGGTTCTTGTTTTGGCAAAAATTGCATTTGTTTACATAAGGTTCATATGGGGTAAAATGACATAGAATGTGGGAGGGCAAATTGACATACTATGTCATTTTGCCCCATCATAATAAACGTATTAAAATATGCATTTTCTTATAGATAATGCCAAGAAATTACGTAAGAAAATCTAGTAGGCAATCATGGGATCCTGCTTCTATGTTAAAGGCAATAGAAGCTGTTAATAATGGTGAAATGGGGTGGCTCAAGGCATCAAAAACTTACCACATACCTCAAGCAACTCTAAGGAGACATGCCTTGCAAAAAAATAAGACTTTAAAAAAAGGCGAAAAACGACTGGGCAGGTTTAAAACCACATTTCCTGTAGAAGTAGAACGGCAGTTGGTGGATGAATCTGCTCTATCTACAGTGCAGCGCCCGCAGAAAATATTTTCTACAGCCGGTCGGAAGCAAGTAGGAGCAATCACCAGCGCTGAAAGAGGTTCTCATGTAACAGTTGTTTGCTGCATGGAAACTTTATTCCGCCTGTCCTAATTTTTCCCCGGAAAAATATGAAAAAAGAATTGGCTGACCATGCACCTGCAGGAACTTTATGCATTGCCCAGGAGTCCGGCTGGATGACTGGCCCAGTGTTTTTACAGTGGCTGCAACATTTCCAAAAATATGTCAAGGCATCTCCCACTGAAAAGGTTTTGTTAATCGTGGATGGACATGCAAGTCATAAATATCTCGATGCCCTTGTGTACGCCAAAGAAAATGGCATTGTGCTTTTGTGTCTGCCACCTCATTGCACACATCGAATGCAACCTCTCGATGTGGCATTTTTTGGGCCACTCAAGACGTATTATGACCAAGCAATAACCAGATGGCTCAAAGCTCATCCTAGACGAGTTGTGACACAGTTTCAAATTGGTGGTCTGCTAAATGAAGCGTATGGAAAAGCGGCTACAGTCCAGAATGCCACTCATGGATTTGCTAAAACAGGCATCTACCCAATAAACCCTGATGTGTTCCCTGACTATATGTTTCAAGCATCTGAAACTACAAATATTGTAGTCGATGTTTCTGTCCAACAGGCTACAAATGGCCTTACCGATAATAATGCTCAACCTGGACCTAGTTCAGAAAATGCTTCCGCCATAGATCCTCCCGTCCAAAAAGCTGCTAATGTTCTGACTGATGATAATGGTCAACCTGGACCTAGTTCAAAAAATACTTCCGCCATAAAACCTCCCCTCATCATTCCTACAGCCACTCAGGAAAACTTGCAAAATTCAACACGTGGGGTTTCAATTTTGGTTACACCGGCTGATTTAAGTCCAGTTCCGATCGGATCATTTGTTTCATGCCAGGGAAAGCGAAAGCCAAGGAAACGTCAGGGAACTTCTGTCTTAAACTCTACCCCAAATTTGGAAGAGGCCAAAGAAAAAAGCAAACCAAAACTGATAATTCGAGAAAAAAGAAAAAGGGTGGTATCAAGAAAAGTCCTTGCAGAGCCTGACGAGTCAGACACAGAAAAAGAGGCTTTTTCTGCCGACGAAGATGAAGACGATTGTGCTTGCATTTATTGCACAGAAGTGTATAAATTTTCCAAACAAAGTGAACTGTGGCTACGTTGCTGTTCCTGTCAAAAGTGAGCACATGCCGACTGTGCCGGGGTAGACAAAAAAACAAAAAGTTTTGTTTGTGAACTTTGTACAGACTAAAAATATATTAAAAAATATTGATGTGTCATTTTGCCCTCCAGGTGGGGTAAAATGAATTTTTCTTGTTCATTTTGATTTTTTTTACTAAAAATTTGTGTTTTATTTTATCGAGGTAAAGACTCGTCTAAGATGTTGCGAAAGGGTTATTATATGTTTTGTTTAATATTCGTTTGAAAAATGCAATTTTTTGATTAAATTTTTCTAGTTTTATAAAATGTATGTCATTTTATACACCCTTCCCCTATATGTTATAATGGTGAGAGAAAAAAAGCAACGCTGTTGCTTGTTTAAGAGTTTATAAGATACTACAACAGATTATGGGCCTAGGACGCTTCTAATGCACTATAAGGTATTTTCAATTCCTTTTGTGTACCAGCATCGTAAGTCCACTATTCGCTTCTGATTGTAGATTTGCAATTAGTGCTTTGGGTGGTTTAATTTATCCGGAATTGGGGTTATCAGATGATATTATATTTTACATGTTTATGCTTCTAAATGTTCTTGATTTTAGGTCTCTTCTGTTTTAAAATTGGTTTTTTTTAATAATTTTTGGAAGAAAGATGAAATTTTTATTTATGATCTTAGCATTAAGGCGATTTATTTATATTGTTTTATTCATATGATTTCCAGGAAGGCCTGTTTATTTATTTGTTCATTTTTTTATTTACGTAGAATTCTACAGATTCCTTTCTGATATATATTCATTTGCTTAGCAGCGCGAGTAAGTTCATAATCAAAAGTCATAGTGTACGCTACGAAATAGAAACGAAACAGGCGAATTGAAATAAATGAAAAGTAGTTATAAAAGTAGTGAATTTTTAATTATATAAGAACTGGATAATTATTATATAAGTTAGTTAGTACTAGTGTAAGTGTCTAAATAAATTAAGTTAAAAACAGTGTATATAAATTTACCCCTCTCTTGAAAAATAGTTGAAATAAGAAAAACATTAAATATATCAATATACAACGGATTTCGAGATAATTCAGATCTAAGATGTCGTGAAAGGAAAGTCTACCCAAAAATAGTCTCTATAAAACTAGTCACAACACGAGGTAAATAAAAACTATACAAAGGATGCCCCTTTACAAACGACAAGCATCGCAAAATAACCGAACAGCACTGACTTCACAGTCTATGTAAGTAGACATGTTCGCAACAGTATTACAGAGCTACATCACTTACATAGACTAAAAGATTTGAGAATGAATCATTTGTGTGTAGTAGTAGTATTTTATTACGAATATTTTAGATAACTTTAGCGAATTATTTTATGAGCTTTTAATATTTTTTGTTCAGACTTGGTAAAAAGTTCACAAAATTTGAAAGATAGTTTTTGCCTGTTATCAGAGCCGTTTTGAGAGAATATAGACTTTTTTTTCTTCGCTAGAATTTACTCCAAGATCATAATAATAATTTCACCACGTTTTTCAAATGTTTCGTTACATTTCACGTGAAATCATTCTGCTCAATGAGATAGAGCTGATAGTTTTTGAAGTTATATTATTTAAATTTAAACTAAATGCTGATATATATTAATTCTGAACTTAAGGTGCCGTGAATCTTCATAATTTATTCTTGCCATTATGAAATTTCTCTTTTAAAATATTATCAATAACAAAGCATGATGAAAAAATTATGATGTCAGTGGTATTTTAAAGGAGAAAAGGTAATATTCATCTCTTCAGTAATAGGAAGAAGAGCTAACTTTTCACTATTTTCCACATTTGTGAACTGAATGTGAAAAAAAATATTGTTTTTTGTAGTTACTTTTGTTTTTATAAGGATTTTTCTCAATGAAAGATCCTGTAAACATTGTGTTTCTAACTCACTTTAATGACTGGTATTTTCATTTTATCACGAAAATTTTTAATAATAATAATGTATTTACTGTCAAACTCCTTGCATAGTTTAGACTCTAGTATAATCAATACCTAATAATCTCAATAATAAAACAGTTATGATTGTGTAAGCAAAGAAAAAATTATTGTGTAGAACTCCGAATTAAGCTTTCGCTTTATCAACGACACGTCTTGTTTGGAGTTCAAAACATTCAGTACTCTACGGATATACCTGTTATTCAATATTTTATTTGGACTCATTAATTTCACAAGAGAATGTTTTTCATCCATCAGTATCAAGGATTTCTCATTTCCAACTAATTATCAAAGTTTCACCAAATTTTAAAAAGCATGCTGTGGTTTCAGAATGAAAGTTACCATCGTCTTTCGACGCAAGCGTTGGGACGCCTCCACAAACTTTTGGCGACTAACTATAACTCCGACTTGCAGTCTATTGCGACCTTCTTCACTGAAAAACTGGAAAATCCGTTCCGGAAAGCTCGGAAAAGCGCTCGTTAAAATTGAATTCCGCTGTCATTTTTCAATTAAAATTAAGATGTGATAAGTGAAAAACAGTATTTTTTCGCTCTTATCATCACAATGGAACTTCTTGATTACGGATTTGTTGATTTTAAAGTGTTTGAGTGAACTTTCGAAAGTTTTAAATTCGGGAATGAAAAGTATGCCAAGAAGATTAACAGATATGGATGCTTTTTGAATGTGAGTGTACATTAATCACCTATTAACTTTTATTTTCTAATTGATAAAATTTATGATAAAATATATTCATGTGAACAATACGGAAATATTATACACTATAAAATATACAAGGTGGTCAGAATATATGCACGTTACTATCTACAACTGTACGTCAAATAATAAGGACTATAATATTTTGTAGAACAGCAAGAGTACAAGATTCGAGTTCAGTTGCCAGGCCTCTGCTTATTCACATAATTTGAATATAAGATCATCGGTCTTATTTGGATCTGTGGGCCGATATGTTAGCTTCACAATTTGACATTTCATTCTGCTAACCGTTCTTTGCCTTTAGTTGTCAGTATAGATCCCTAATAGATGTATTTTGCATTAAAATATCTTTCCACTTTGAATCTGTATCGTTAGCTATCAAGAGAGTCAATATATGGTCCTTTCTTCATAGCATGTTTCGGTGAACTTTTACTGTTGTGGCTTGTAGATATATCACTTGTTAATCCATTTTTTTATGATTTACTATTATTCCTTTATCATAATTGCGCTTTCGACTTCTACGAGATTCTGTGGGCGAATAGTTGTATCTATTAAATCTAATAAATGACTCTTTAGTCATATGTGCTTCTTCCATGGGGTAAACAACAATTTTTTGCAAATCTTGAATAATCCTGAATTCCCTTCTAGTTATTTAGTTAGCCATTTTTAAGGAATTGCTGTTTAGGTACGTCTGAGACCCATCTTATCAAAACTATGTAACATTCTCTGTAGCATAAAATCAGTATTAATTCTTGTGAAGATTAAATAAGAGGGAAAGAACCGGTAGTTTCTTTTCGTTCTTTTCAAAGATTTTTAGTTGGTAATTTCCCTCGATATTTTTATTTGTCATTTGATGCTCATATTTAGAATTAACTTGGCCAGGTGGGGAAGCTATTGCTTGCTTGACTGATTTTTTTTTATCTAATCAAATAACGATGGTTTTGTAACAAATCGAGTTGAATATAACCGTATTCACCAAAATTGCCAAGGTGGTCCAAGAATGAGTACTGATAGCAGGTTTTGTAGTCTGAAAAGAGTATGACCCTGTTCTTTGCACAGCTTATCAATATAATAAGTTTTCTATAGCTTTAGACCTTTAATAACAGTAATCAATTCTTTGTTTGTTGGACCTTTTTTTCGATCGCTGACAGGAATAGGACTAATTACTACATCGTGACTGTCAAACCATGTTTTATAGATAAATTATGTGTCTATTAGAACTTCGGTAGTTTTCTATCTGACGCAAATAATCTTGTCAGTTTTTCTTTACATGTTTTTCGGTTCTATGAATGATCCACAGCAACCCCTTTCGTGACTACTCCATAAATGGAAAATTTATTTACTCTAGTTAAATCAGCAATTCTTATTATGATTGCACTATCAGATTATGGAAATTTTGGTTATTATATGGTTCTAGGTCTGAAAAATTTGTAACTAAAATAATATCTTGGTGCGAAACTAATTTCCTACCTTTTGGTATAATGGGTTCTTGATAGAACCCATTCTTTGACGTCATCTATTTTGCACAATTTTCCGGCTATCCTGCGTAGCAATTTCACTGTTTCCAAGATTCTTTTGGTTTTAGACGATTCTGGCCGTGTCTCTGCGGTGTAGGTCATTATGGGTCTTACCGTGGTCTTGTATACTCTCGATTTGGCTTCTATTGCGATATGTTCATTTCGCCTTCGTTCGAACATGCTGCTATTCTTAAGGCTTTAGTTGTTTGCTCTCTTACTTCGTTCTCTACGTCTCCAAATCCTGAAATCTCTATTCCTAGGTATTTAAATTTCATTACTTGGTGAATTATCTGGTCGTCTACGACTAGCTTACATCTTATCGGAGTTTTGGATGAGGTGATACACTTTGTTTTGGACGCAGATATTATCATATTGAAAGATTTAGCTGTGCAGTTTAATACATGTAAAAGCCTTTGAAGATCATCCTCATTTTTGCGACTATAACAGCATCATAAGCGTAACATAATATTGTAATATTTCGGTCCTCCATCTGGTAGCCCCTCAGCTTTCTTACTTTCTTCATTTTTTCGTCCAAAATGATATTGAAAAGCAAGGGGCTTAACAAGTCTCCCTGGCGAATCCCTTTGTGTACTGCTATTTGCTCCATTAGCACTCTTTTCACTTTGGCTTAGATTTTGTTGTCCATGTATATATTTTCAATGGTTTTTATCAAGCCATAATGGATTTTTTTATCGTATAGTAGATGTATTACGTCTTTTATTTGCACTTGATCGACGGCTTTTTGTGGATCTATAAAGCACATAAATACTGGTCTGTTCTACTCAATCGATTTTCTTGTGATTTACCTGATGATTAAGATCGCATTTGTGCCCAAACTTCCCGATCCAAATCCCTGTTGCTCATCTGTTAACGTGATAAGACTGTTTATTTTGTTTGTGATGACTTTTGTTGTAAGTTTCAGAGTGTACCCAGTAAATTGATTCCTCTATAATGAGATAGTTTTTTTTTATTCTTTTTGAACATGAGAATTGTAGTACTCATTCTCCAATCGTCTGGGATTGTTTGATGTGACACGATGTTGTTAATGAGAGTTGTCAGTAGCTTGGCAAGGTTTCCTCTCCCGTATTTGAGTAGTTAGTATGCCAACTTGACCTGGGCTTTTTCTGTTTTTGAGCTGTTTTATGTAGTTATTTTAGGCGTGTTTCCTCCGATGCCGCTTGTTTGATGTTTGTTTCTATATTTTTCCAACTGGTGTTCACGCTCTCCTCTGCCTCGAATGGGTTAATGTTGTTTTTATCTTTTAATCTTTCTTGGTAGAGTCTCCTGGTGGAAGGAGCTGAGCTAACCCAAGAACCCTCCTTCTTTATCCGAGCTTGGGACCGGCAACATGCTCTTCTCAGCTACTCAATACACCGGTAGGGCATGCAGACGAAGTTACTAAAATCAAGTTATTAATCAATTTCTTCTGAAGTTTTAGCTATATTAGTCGAAATTAACTCTAACGGTACCGAGATGTTGAACGGTATATTCTATTAAGTAGTCGCGGTATGCGAGATGGTGAGCGATATGTTATATTAACGAGTCGCGGTATACGATGTGTTGAGCGGTTTGTTCCATTAAGGAGTCGTGATATGGGGGAGAGGTACTTGTTGTTAGATACTCGAATGAATGAGGCCTAACAGTTGAACGGTATTTCATATTATAACTAATAGCGGTATGTTAATTGTCGGCAGTAGAACGGTATGTTCTATTAACGAGTCGAGGTATGTGAGGAAGGTAATCGTTGTTAACTACTTAAATGGATTATATAGACTCATTCTTGATCGATATTTTATATTAACTAGTTGCGGTATGCAAGATGTTGGATTTAGAATATTATGTTTGTATCGGTCTTGGTATACGAGAGAAGTATTGTAAAATCGGTAGAGCTATTCCATTACGTGACTCAATCTACGATTTATGGAACACGTATTGTCTACATCCTATAACTTGTATGAACAAAGTAAATAAATAAACATATTAAACAATAATATGATACCGACCCATATTCTTAAAGGCAGCTTAAACTTTAAAGAAAAATTATATAGTGCATGTAATATTATCTATATAGTGTGATTTTCACCAGTTGCTTAAATTGTGGAATCTGAAATTCTCAGAAAACTGATAATTTAAGTTTGATCATAGAGGTTCTGAGTCTTGTCGCTTTATTATATTGCTTCCGTGGAGTGTTAGTTTATGTCTACACTGATAGAAAATAGAATATATTTAGCTACACAGATTAGGTAGATTCAAACTTTTTATTTTTTAGGGAAACATGTTACTACCAAAATCATAAATTGAATTGAAACTATTTCTGATGGAAGTATCTCTTTTTTGGTGTTAAGCAAATGTTTCGGATCCAAAGATAAAAAGGAAGACAACAAATATTGATATAGTTAGGAAATAAATAAAGTTCTTGGTAGGGCAATATTAATTTTGGATTTTGTAACGCATTCTACTAGTAAATCGATATTTTTATAGAAAGACTTTTGCTAAATATGTTATAAATAAAATACAAATAATGAAAAAAGTTGAATATATTTTCCAATTGCCATTGCCAATTCCATTCGTAAAAGACCGACCTTTGAAATTTCAGTTATAACGGTTATTTCTACTGAGTTGACAGAAATTTTGATTTGATTTATGAATATTGGTGCTCAGGTTTTAGTTACGAAGCTCACAGAAAAAATCCTTGAATATTTGATCACTCCGCATACGGCGTCGTGCTCAAACTTCGTACCTCGTGCGATATGGCCATCATATCCACACTAGTTGCACAAAGTACTATAGAAGGTTGACGTTGTAGTTGTAGTTTGCTCGTCCAATGGATACGTATCGTACCCCACCCACCGTTATACTCCTACTATCTTATGTCCTTTCACCAATTACCACATAGTGAATTGAAGATAGTTCTACCTTAGACCAGAGGCTTCTTATTTATAAAATTGGCACAATTTTTCCAAATAGAAATTATATATATATATATATATATATATATATATATATATATATATATATATATATATATATATATATATATATATATATAATTGGTTCTATGGTTAATCTATGGTTAAGTCGATATTTTAAAGAATCAGGTCACTTTGTATGTTGTTCAGAAATTCCAACATTGAACAGTCTTCTTACTTCTATTTATTGAGAATTTCTTTGAATACAAATCATTTTTTGCTTACTTCGGAATTATTATAATCATAGCAGTTTTTATTCATAAAAACTTCCCAAATATGAATGACTCTTTTCCAGTAGCTTGATGTAGTCAACGGTTTTTCCAGAAAGAATTCTGAATTACACATTGAAGTGGCCAATTACTGTAAGAACGCAGAGAAACTTGGGACTTTACTCTAATTTATGATCAATAAAGTAACCACAATATACATAAAATAAAATGAACCCAAAAGAGCGGATTTACGTGTCTCGACAGCTGATATTTATTTAGACGCTAATATATTAGTGGCATAGCTATTGATATAAATAATAAATCTCCCATAAAACACATAATAGTACATAAAAATTGGTAATTCTAGAAATATCATATGTTGTAATGACTAAAAAACAGATTGTCTCCTTTTTGACGATATTTATTCTCTGTGTTTATAGCTCAGTATAAAAACGAAGTAACAAGTATTTCATTGGAAATTTTGCAATTTTCCAGTAGACTGGCACATAAATCATTTGTTTTAAATCAACTAGTGACATATTTTGATTTTCAGTTAATCAAATTTATGATAAAATATTGGCTATATGAAAGATAACACTTGGAAGCATATATTGAATGATGAATTCTGTAGACATGGTCAGCAGTTGCATAAAAATTTAAAATATCCAAATAAAAAACAAAACGGTTATAGTTATGGGTAGGATTTCCGTGTATCCGGGTTTTCTAAAAATCCAGTTATCGTTAAATAAAAATAAAACTTCACTTCATGTACTTGTTCCGTTTATTTATATATTCATTATTTTTATTCACAAAAGGGATTGCAGAAAAAATTCAAATTCTGATTTTGATTATTCTTGACCTCATAAATCTAAAACAAGAATTTAAAACATTAAAATATAGTATTACAGAATGTGCGCTATAATCATTATGTTTATAGAATAGGCAAACAATTATCTGAAATTCTTTTTTCAGTTTATTGTGGTGATGGTAGAACCTATTAGGTGGTATTATTAATGGTTTCATTCAACTGAGTTTGGAAGGAAATAACAGTCATTTCGTGCAGCGCGATATTATCATTATCATCATCATTTGAATGGTTTTTGTCTTGAAGAAAAGTTTTCAAATAAACGCACAAATATACTTTCTGGATACGCAATTATGCATTAGACAATTCGCTTGATTTAAAGGTGACGGGGCTGTGTGAATATTTGCAAAGTAAAAATATCCTTATATATCTTCGTTTTATCATTCTTTTTTCCAGTGCTGAGTAGAACTCATTCAACAAAAAAATTCGAATTCTACCGATCGTTTTTACCAGTAACGAAACTGATTTAAGTAATCTTGCCTCTTTTCGGCTCAGCTGCCAATTTAAAGGAATTCGTTTTTTTCGTTCCAGGATTAATTCATTTCAGTGTGAGCTAACTTAACAGTTCTTTGTCAAGATTATTTTTTGAATCTTTTCAAAAGTCTTTATAGGCCTTTGACGTTTATTTATCCAACTAACAAACAAAAATCTTATATGTTTTACACTGTAGTAGAAATGATCGATCAAAGTGAAGTTAACTATTACTTATCAATTCACCCAGTCTTTCTTTTTTTTGGACATTACATATAATGTCGACATGTTATGTGAGAGACATGTGGTTCATATACGATGGAGCACCTCTCCACTTACTAAATGATGTGAAAAATCGTCTTAATAACATTTTTCCTAATAGGTGAATTGGTCAGGGAGGTCTATTTGCATGACCACCACGTTCCCCGATCTTAAAATCTTGCTATAAGCAACACCGGTCAACACAAGGAAAGAACAGATCCATATTTGATAATTTTTTGGCTAACCAACTAAATTTTTCTACATTTCAATTTTGTCCTAATGTAATCAACACGATGTTCGACAGTATGCAGTTCAATTAGAAATGTCTGATTGTGCTGAAACATGTAAGTCATTTCAATAAATAATAATAATTTTTATCAGAATATGACAAACGGTTTCATTTGAATTTGAACAAAGAGTATCTTATTGTTAAAAAATCTATTAAGAAATTATACAGGTTGCTCCTGGCCTTCAGATAGTAGTGTAGAATTATTTATTCCGTCAAACACAGTACATGGACATATGTAATCATCCAATGTTCGAGTGTATAATTTAAAAAATATACTTAAATATAAGTTCTGACTTCACGGCTTTAAAGTCCTATAACTCAGAAACGAGGCGCCGTATAAAAATATGTCATAGCATTATTCTCACTTCATCTACTCACTCCCAAATTTTTCGTTCTGGAACACTCTTCATATATTTATACAAATATTCACCGACCTTCTAGTTTATAAACCATCACAATGTGACATGATCATTTATCCTTGTCCAAGTGAGCATTTCCTCTTTAGTTTTTCTTTAAATACATATCTTAATTTTGGAATTCAGTTGGCGTAATAAACATTCCTATTTTTGGCCTCCTTTAGCAGAAAATCCACTAAGATAATCTTAATTTTACCAAAATACAATTAGTTTGCTAAATTTTACAGTTAGAATGTTTTTGAATCTACCTCATAGTGATTGATTAATGACTTGATGAAGACATTGCTAGTAACCTTGAAAGAAAATATTCTTAGTTAGAGTAGTAGCTCCACCTGCATGTTCGTTTGTACACGACTGTCATATGATATTGCAGATGCACCTAATATATCCATAAAATCTCTGTGAATTTAAGTTAGAGTCAACACGATTTATTTCAATATTAAAGAGTGGCTTTGATTTCATGCTTCCAATCTAGGTGTTCATTCATATTCTCAGTACATTGATTTATCAATGGGTGCAGTGAAAGAATCGTCCTTGATAATTACTATAGAAATATACCCAATATATACTATTTGGAAGTAATTTATATAAAATAGTTATTAAGACTCCTTTGATTTTTTTACTTTCAAACTATTTATGAAATTGTAGATATGATACGTTCTTATTTGAGTCATTATTTCAGTGAAATGAACAGAGTTTTGTATGCCAGATTTCATTCGAACAATCTAATTATTTTTTAAAACCCACTACGAAAAAGAATTGAACATTCTCGTCTGTTGTGATCTGGGAGATTAAGTTTGTTTAATTGAATAAAATTTTGTTTTTGAATGAAATAGAATTAAAGAATATATATTCGTATTCAAAAACCTTTATTTATTTCTTTTGTTTTTTTCTGTTCTAGAGCTTTATCTAGAAATTTCATTTAGGTACAAAAATAAAATAACAATAAAATACAATAAAAATATTACCTGATATATTAAGTAACAGGGAATATAAAAATGTCCAAAAAGAAGTGAAAAATTGAATAAATTTAGTCACTTATTTCATATTTTTATTTTAGCAGTGAGCCTGTCAGTAACTTATTCGTGATATCATTCTCTTTAATGCTGTGTGGTAGTAGGTTTATTAATAATATTTGAAATAATTTCACAAGGAATTAAAGAATATTTTCTCGTATTGTGTATTTTTCTATTGTCCATTGAACGTGACCAGATAGAAGTGGAAACTCTGAAATTGTTTTGTTTCGGTAACCGCACCTGGGAGTGTATGAAATAGAAGACGAAGATCTCTGACAACTAGTCATCTCACATTCTAGACTTTCAAAAGGAATGGGATTAACAGATCAGCTGTAAACACTGGATTCTCCAGTATCGCAGCAAGAAAGGGGGACTCAATAGATCCTTTGGGTCGAAGTGTACAAGTATATCATACCCCAAAATCTATACATACATACTTACATATGGCCCAAAGAAATATAATCTATTATGAACTTCAATCTCTCCATTTTATTTTCAAAAATAATCATGAAAACTTGTTTTTTGTCAGTTTCGGTTTCTGGTACCCGCACAATAAAGACCGATTTTTTGTCAACCAGTACTTGCAACTGACATCCACCTAAAATATGAAATAATAATAAGATTTTGTCGAAAACGTTTCGTGAAGAAATACTAGGACATGCTAGCTACCCACATAACTTGTTAATAATCTCAATCACCATTAAAGTCTCGTTATCATCGAATATTTCGCCTACAGAGAAAATTTTTCTGATAGATCAAAGACAAAGACAAACACTTCTAAAATTTATCATATCATTCTTTGTCGTATGAGTCTGTGGATTTTTAGACAATAAGATAACGTCGCTGGTGAACATAAAAAATTGATGGAACCAATTAAATTTGAATAATAACTTGTATGACAAAAGTTTGTACGCACTACGGGTCCACTTACGAACTTTTGGGCTGAAGGACCTGGCCTTGATAGAACTATTTTCATGACGGCATAAAAATCTACTTACTACTCTTAATACATAAATAAATAATAATGTGTAAATAAACGAATTTATTCAGCTTCCCATCAATTCAATTTATTATAAATTAAACATAAAATATTGATATGTTCAATTTGTCATTGAAAACATTTTGTAATTATTGGCATTCTTAACAGATTTTTCAACGTATTTTAGAGACACTATAATTTCGAATATTACATTGTTCCGAAACAATTTTCCATACAGTGATATCTGTCTCTTAAATTGACTCCCATGACTTAGTTGATGTTGTTGCTCTACTTATTAGGCAAGCAAGGACCTAAATCCCACTAGAAACTAGTAGATGCCATCAAGCAACAAACTTCTGTATTACATTTGAAACGAAAATATTTTTCATTTTTCGTGAAAAGTACTAAGTCAATTTCAAATGATTAAAATATTCCTTCTAGGAATATTTTTTAGGTATATATAGAATTGTGCCAAATTTATCTCTATTTTAATTAATAATGTTACGAACAGCAGGCAGCAGTAGCAGGCGGTTTATTTTCAGTATTTCTTACAACTAATTTCTAGGAAAGTCTACCTATTTATTTCTTTTGTTTTTTTCTGTTCTAGAACTTTGTGAAATTTCATTTAGGTACATAAATGAATTGTGTAAACGCAGTTAGTTAGTGTAAATAAATTAAGAACGTAAGAGTCAGTGTTTATTAATTCACCCCACGATTAAAAGAGTGTAAATAAATACGAAAAACGTTACAGTAACAAGATTTTGTTATTTAAGTTTTTAGTCCCAATAAAAATATTACCTGATATATTAAGTAACAGGGAATATAAAAATGTCCAGAAAGAAGTAAAAACTGGAATAAAAGTCACTTATTTCATAGTTTTGTTTAAGTAGTGAGCTTGTCAGTAACTTATTCTTGATTTCATTCTCTTTAATCCTGTATGGAAGTAGGACTTTTAATAATATTTGAAAAAATTTCAAAAGGAATTATACACGCAATATCTTTATTCTGAATTTTTAGAGTCTTCGCACCCTAGCTAAATTGAGTTATCTTATTTTAATTTGTATTAATGAATTATCTCGACCATTCCCACAGAAACCGATGAGTTGCTGTTTCCACAGAATCACAGTGCGAGGACCTCATCAGCATTTTAAATTAATATGAAAGTATTTTCTCACACTTTTTTCAGTTAGTCAGTTGTGGTCATTTACAGTAAATTGTAATGATCTTATAATTAGTCTGTGTAAAATAAAGTTTTTAAAAAGTGTTTACGAAGTTAATAATTTGAAAGTGGTGCAGTCAGTAGGATATTCGGAATTGATACGTATCGAACGCGTCGATTTTCGTTTTAACGACTGACTGAATATCGAATCTACGGACATAGTTATTTTGTACTAGTGGAAGTTTGGAGCGATCCATAGAACGTCAGCTGAGCCCAGTGTATTGAACAACGAAACGACTCCAAGTGCAAAGAAGTCCGTCGAAGGGAATTGGAACCGAAATAGTCCGATTGCGTAGAGATATTCATCTGAGGAAGAAAAAAATTACTGAATTGGAGTATATCTCTATAGGAATGTTTGAAATATTTCTCCTATTATTACTGTAAGTACAATCAATCTTATGTTTGGAGTTGACGATCTAACAAATATATTTCAAAGTTTAAAATTAAGACCTACAGCTGACTCACAAATTTCAAATCAAAGTTTAATAAGTAGAGATAATAATAACTTTCATACCAGAATATTTGAAATGTGTACCAGATTTCGATGGCAAATTAACTGAAAATGCAAAATTAGTCATGGATATACAAAATGTATCTACTTGGAACAAGTTGAAGGATGTATTAACTAGAAATTTCGCTGACCAGAGAGACGAAAATTGTCTTAACAGGGATTTAGTAATGATGAGAAAACAACTGAATGAAAAACCACAACAGAGTTTTGAATATTCTCAATCTTTTGTGTAGTTAAATAGATGCTCATGAAATTGAAAATGAATCGAAAATATTAAAAAGAAATTTATATAATAATGTAGCTTTGACAACATTTTTATCGGGACTAAAAGAACCGTTAGTGTACTACTATTAGTAGTATGAAACCAAATAGTTTAGCTGAAGGTTTACAATGTGTTTTAAAAGAGAACAATGTACATTTTTTTCAGAATTACACTCATAAAACAAATATAAAGCAACCACAATACTCGAATAATTCTTTGACACAGCGACACAATTTAAATAATCATAATTCCGTTCGATTCAATGCTTATACACCCAATAATTTCTTTAGAGAACAAAGACCATTTCCATCTCAACATTTACACATTCGTCCTATCATGTCGAGACAGCCCCAACGATTTCCAACTTTTTCAGACCAAATCAAAATCCGAATTCACCAAACCCAACACCCATGAGTATTTCCATAAGAAATACACTGAACAATCAACCAGTGAGTTTATCGTCCATGAACTCGACCAAGACCTTCAAATCCAAACCATTTTCGAAATTTTCGACCACAAAATAATTTCATTTCCCAGAGTATAATATTAAACTCTTAATAGATTCTGGATTAACAAGATCCTTTATAAATCCCGAAATTTCAATATTTTTCAGAAAATATAACTCATGACCCATTTATTGTTAAATCAGTTTTTCAAAAGTATGCCCATAAATATAGCACTTTAATTCCTTCTTAAAAAATCTTCAACCGTTCCGATAATTTGAATCTTAAATTTAATGTATTCAAATTTTATAGTGTATTCCAAGGGCTTATTGGCCTAGATAATTTAAAATTGCTAAAGGCAATTTGGACTTTTCTGGTTAATCACTCCACAAAGCAAAATAAAATTAAACTATTACAAAACTCAAAAAGACATAAATATTATTACTATCGAACCTAGAACGGAAAAAGTTATTAAAATAAAAACCAATGTAAAAAATGGCGAAATTATAATCCCTCATAAAAAATTTCACGGTTGTGAAATACCAGAATCTTTATCAATCGCAAAAAACGGAAATCTTAAATGTTACCACAAACCCGGTAAAATTAAGTTTTTCAGAACCACTTCCTGTAGAAATATTTAATAATAATGATTTTCAAAATTTCGAATTAAATTATCTAGAAGAAACCTCTGCACAAACTTATAAACAAATAAAATTAGAATAGATCATTTAAATGATGAAGAGAAATCCAAAATACTTAACCTTTGTGCTGAATACTCTGACATATTTTATAACGAAAATACACCACTTACTTTTACAAATAAAATTAAACATGAAATACGAGCTTCTGACGAAATACCTGTTTACGCTAAGACCTATTGATATCCTTTTGTCTACAAAAACGAAGTAGATAAACAAAATCAAAAATTTTTAAATCACAAAATTATCCGACCGAGCTCAAGTGCTTGGAATGCGCCCATATGGGTAACTCCGAAAAAACAAGACACTTCCGGAAAAGCTAAATTTCGTGTAGTAATTGACTATAGACGCCTTAACGAGAAAACGATTGATGACAAATACCCTCTACCTAATATAACAGACTTATTAGACAAATTAGGCAGATGCCAATATTTTACGACCTTAGATCTAGCCTCGGGATTCCATCAGCTCGAAATGGCCAAAAAGGACATAGAGAAAACAGCCTTTAGTACCGAATCCAGGACACTGGGATTTTCTCAGAATGCCATTCGGATTGAAAAATGCCCTGGCTACTTTCCAACGGGCTATGGACCATATACTACGAAGTATACAAAACGAAAAATGCCTGGTCTACCTTGATGATATAATCGTTTTCTCAACTTCACTGCAAGAGCACGGAGAAAGACTGAAATGTGTATGTGATCGAATCCAATTTCAAAATCCAGTTGAATAAATCGGAATTCCTTGAGAAAAGAGGCTTCTTATCTTGGGCATGTAGTCAACACTGATGGAGTGAAATGCAACCCAGATAAAATAAAAGCCATTAAAAACTATCCTATATCCAAGACCACAAAACAAATAAAAGGATTCCTAGGACCGCTAGGATCCTATAGACGCTTTATAAAAAATTTTGGCCACTTGACCAAACCACTGACAAAATGCCTAAAGAAGGGAGCAAATTCTAACACAATGACTAATTTCTATCCTGCTTCGAGACATGCAAAAACATCCTAACTAACGATCCGATTCTCTGATATCCCGACTACACAAAACCATTCAATCTGACCACAGACGCCAGTAACGTAGCCCTCGGAGCAGTACTTTCTCAAGTGCCTATCGGAAAAGACCTTCCAATCGCTTACGCATCACGGACACTTAACGATTCCGACCGAAATTATGATACCACAGAAAAAGAACTATTGGCCATTGTGTGGGCCACAAAATATTTCTGACCTTACTTATATGGCAGAAAATTTACCATTGTTTGCGATTACAAACCGCTCCAATGGCTCTTTTCTATAACGGACCCAAATTCCAAACTCTTAGATGGCGAATCAAATTAGACGAATTCGATTATAAAATTGTATACAAACATGAAAAACTCAATACTAATGCAGACGGACTATCCAGAATTGAAATTAATACCAAAGAAACAAACGAAGTCCTCAATGATCAAGAATTTTGGAAAAAAATTGATGATATTTTACATCGCGATTTAGATATCGATAATGTGCCATTTTCATCACAATCACAACGAAGTCTCAATACACCTTCACCAACTACAATCGAAAATCAGTAAAGAACCCCGACGATAGAAACAATTCAAGACGAAAACCCTGACCAAGACACTATATCCTTGATAGTAAACCCAGACACTGACGTAGACCCTGAAATTTCGCCGACAACGAACTCAACTAACAACGATTCTGCAATGCAATACAGCATATAACACCTGACCGTGGAAATGAACTCAACGATGAGATAAACAACCTAGACGATAACGAATCTCTTACAATGCATTCAAATTCCGAAGAAAATCCGGTTATTGGCATTCCCATCGCAAAATGTGGAGTCAACACTGGACAGAATCAAATAATAAGATGTTATCAATTTTATCAAAGAATTCATTTCACCAGGTATTCAATATCATGTTTACTTCGAAAGCATACAAAGCATACAGTATTACAAAAATATTTGGACAAACTGTTGGACAAATAACAAATAACGAACAGATTTTGGAAACAAAAATTAAATTTATTCAAAATTTTATTAACAAACAAGCAAACGACGAACATTGTGTATATATTAAGATGGCTATGGACTTTATCGTAGATTTGTACGAAATGATAAATTCAGTACTAATCGACATTGAAAATTCGATTACATTTGCAAAACTTCAAGTAATGCACCCAAGTATAATAAAGACTTCTGATTTATTTCAACAATTGAAAAATTTGGAAAAAATAGTTACTAAAAACCAATTGCCTTTAGAAATTGATTTCGACAAAATTTTACTTTACGAACAATTGATAAAAATTGATTGTTATTCATATAATGACAGAATTACCTACATTTTGAATATTCCGATAACATACCCCAAAGCTTTTGATTACCATCATCTATTTTCGGCCCCTATATTAGAAAAGAGTTAGTTTAAGGTGATAATACCTCAAAATAAATTTTTAATTACCAATAACGCATACTCAAACAAACAAACAAACCATGCGAAGAGATTCTCCCTGCCCGAGAATAGATCTGCAAGAAATTCAAGAAGAAAAGCGGCCTTGTGAAATAAGTTTACTGGAAATGAAACACTTCTGCCTGTGAGAAAACCAAAATTCGACTATCGAAGCCACTTCTAATGCAATTAAACAATTTCCATTGGTTGTACATCATTCCAGCCCACGATACAGCAAATTTCGAATGCCCGAATCAAGAAGAAACTAAGTACTTGACAAATTCATAGAAAACCAACCTAAGTTAACATTTGAAAAAGTTTCAAAAAACCCTAGCATATGGACATTATTAATTTACTTGTTATTACTTTTTAGTTTTGTATTTTGCAACCCTGCCGAAGTGAATTCTTCTCAGGTGGACCATTCTATCAACTACCTTGCTAGCTACGGAAGTTGAATTTACGAGGGAAGGAATTATCTCGACCATTCCCATAGAAACCGATGAGTTGCGAGGACCTCATCAGCATTTTACATTAATATAAAAGTATTTTCTCACACATTTTTCAGTTAGTCAGTTGTGGTCATTTACAGTAAATTGTAATCATTTTATAATTAGTTTGTGTAAAATAAAGTTTTTAAAAAGAGTTTTCGAAGTTAATAATTTGAAAGTCATGTCACAATGTTTAAACATTCATGGATAAATAATGGAGATTTGAAATCAGGAGTTGAGCTAAAATATCAAGAGATGTACGATATAAGTAAATAGTTGTAGGTTTATGGTAAGGATTGGCAATTTAATAATAGTTTTCGAACTCATGTTCATCAGTTTTACCAAACTTTGGAATGTATTTATCGAGGGTTATGTTCTAAATTTCAAAAGTTGAATGAAAACCTTCTCACGAATGATAAATACTCATAATATATCTGTAAATCGATCATGATGTACCTACATTTTTCAGGTTTCAATATAATTATACGTAAATGAAATTTTCACATGTGCTAGTGAAAATACCTATATTTTCATCTGCATAAAAAAAGAAATGGAGAAATCTTTGACAATTGTTACAAAAAAATTGTTATTAAATCTTTCATCAATATCTCCTTATTGTTGGTACGATTTAACTGCAAGCACTTTTGCCTCATTCGTTATTGATTATTTATTTCTTAAATTTATGATTCATTTGATACACGCGTGAATGTGTACTTGTTGACGTAGACCCCTGATTTTAAATTATTAAATTACCCCATAAGAACAAATCTAATGGTGTTAAATCATACGATCTATGGGGCCAAGTGTGATTACCAGAATTAGGGAGTACACGACCTGGAAATGTTTCAAGCAGTAATTGAAGTATTTCATGAGCTGAATGGTGGCACCGTTTCGTTGGAACCACATATTGGCTACATCAATATCATCCAATTTCGGCAAAAAATACTGTTTTATCATGCCGCGATATCGAGCAAAAGTAACAGTCACTGCTTGATCAATCTCATTTTCAATGAAGTATGGTTCAACTATCCTCAAAGTGCACAGTGATACCTTGTGAATCCATTTGTTTCTTGACAATCACATATGAGTCCTCTGAATCCCAAACGTGGAAATTTGGTGGCGGTTGGGATGTTTTTTGTTAATTGATTTTGTAAGCATGGAGTCGCAGATCTTTAGTAGGTAGGCGCTGTAGAGGGCTTCTTGAAATTTGCAATTCTTTTCCACGATGCCGAATTGAGTTTCCTGGATTGTCTCATGCACTGGTTGGAGATTGACATTTGAAAGACTTGTTTTTGGACGACCAGCGTAATTGGCATCTTTAGGGTATATTGTCACCCAGGAATTAATATCTCGACAGTTGACGAAGTTTAAACACCATTGAGCATATTTTGTATGAAATTTTCGAGCTTCCATTATTTTTGAAATATCCAATAATGGAGGCATTTTGTTTCACTAACCTAAAGCTGTCGATTTGTTTTTTTAGCGTTGTCAATACTTTACTGCATAAATTGCGTAAAATATTGAATAAAATTAAATCATTACACGGCTGAAGTAATACAAATAGGTTTTTGTTGGCTGAGTTTTGATTTTGAAATTTCCACTAAAAACGGAACGTGATCTTCAACAATTCGTGGCTAGGATCCCCGAACAGCTGATAACTAACTTGTTCCCGTATCATAGTTTTTTTAAGTGTACTATCATGAGTAGTATCCAGCTGATAAATTTCACAAAATTCTCAAAATTGCATGATGTGAGTTCAAAATCTAAAAAATTTATGGTTCCACTTCGAGACATCTGTGTAAGGAATTTTTTCTTCAGAACAGCAGTGTAAACAAACATACAAATATATTACTAACCTGAAACACATTTCTACTTGTACAATCGGTGAAATCCTTAACTAGGAATGATAATCCGTCGTAATAATATATAATAATATTCGGCAATCGGGATATCCGGATCTCAGTTAGCGAAATGTAGAAAATATAAAATAAGTTTGAAGAGATTCCGAAACTGGCTTTATTTTCACAATTTATCATTTAGCTTTATTCACTTCGCGAATTAGTTATATATTTCGGTAAATGAATCTTACATATGCATAGGTTTAAACTTAAATACATCACTGTCCTTAAATTGATAACTTATTGGGTTTGTTAAATAATGAAACAAAATAAAGCGAAAGATCATTCGAAAACTATGTAAAAATACAAAAAAATGCTTATAACCGTAACTAAGTTACTATTAATTTGAAGAACTGAACCTGAAAAGGTCATCAATAATTCTCTATTTTGTTTTATCTGCTTTTCTAATGATTTTATATTTGTCGACTATCAAGATATTACTATCAAGGATATTTGACGAAAGTTGATATACTCCTTAAAACAATTCAGCAACATTTTCTAAATAACTAGTTGGATATTTTTGCTTCCTTCATAGATGTCAGAATAAAAAAACATAATAATGCTGTGACATGGAAAAAATTTTCTACGACTCCTTTTTTCCGTATTATTGGCATTTAAAGCTGCGAAATCAGAATTTATATTCAAATATATTTTCCAAATTATACAATACCAAGGGCAACTCATGGTTTACAATCCATAACTTTTACAGGAACAACCTGTACAATCTAAAGATAGCAAAAATGGATTTTTCAGTCGATTTTTTATCGAAAAGTTTCCCTTTGTTTAACTCGATAAAATGTATGGTTTAGGAGATATGTAGATTTTTAGATCGTTGTACATGCCAAGGAAACCGTTCGCTATAAGATGTAATTCAGCTTTCACAGTCCATTTATCCGACTAATGTTCTTTACAAATAGCTTAGATAATTTAAGTCACCTATGATTCTTCTAATACTGCTAACTATGCTCTTAATTTCGTATACCCATAAACCATGGTAAACGCAGCATCTTAAACCGTGTAACAATTCCTCTTGTTTTAATATTCCTCTATTTAACTCTACTTATATTTCGTGATTTTTGATTATGTATATGTCACTTTTTCATTTCTTCTTCATTTTTAGTATTCCGATGGAATGTTGGACTATAGTTGATCCAAGTCTATACTGAATTATACCTGGTATTGATTCATTTTCTTATAATTTTTTGAATATTATTTCTGTTTACCCTAACGTTTCTTTATAAGTTTTCATTTGATCGTACTGGATTCTTCATTCTTCTTTACAATGGATTATGTTGCTTCTTCTCTTTTGCTCCATTCAGTTTATTTTGGTACTGACATTATATTAAATTCCTAACATCCTGAATATATTTTGGTATATTCATTCAAACCTGTTTTGCAACATGCTGAAAACATAATAAAATATGATAATTGAAGCTTCTTCATAGCCCATTGACAAGATCACTTTTATAACTTCATTTCTATGGTGAGATACATCTTATCGTGTTATAAAAATTATCAATGTCTGCTAGCGTGATTAAAAAAAAATACTATGAACAACTAAATATTCTCGTAGTATATGTCATGTCATGATTGCGTGATTCGGAAGCACAGGTGCTCTATTTAGAAATAATGACGATTTGATTTCTACGTTTTTGATTTTTTCAATCATTTCGTGGCTCTTTGTATAATGTAAATCTTGTGCTTGTAAAACTGCAATTATCTTAGCAGTTTTTTATCTCTTGTAGAAGTGATTCAGAACAATATAAAGTGCTGTTTGAAGCGGCTCGTTCGATATTCTTTAAAACGTTGAAGCACAAAAGTTTTCTATCTGGATTTACATTTTCAATAGAAATTTCACACCTTTAGTCGGTTAATGACAATCATTTTTCATTTGTTCCGCGTATATTTTTGAACACAAGTCAAGAATGAACTGTTGAATTTTACAATATTGATAGTTCCACAAATTCCATTAACCATAATTGTTTCGAGGGATTCAAATCATAACTTAAAACACCGTTATGTTTATATTCATTAAGTAGTTTTGACTAAATTTTGTCGGCTGAATCAGATAATTCACAGAATATTTAGATTGAATTGTTACATTCACAATACTGACTATATTAATTCATATGACATTCTCATCACGACAAATTGAACGACATATTTGAAACAGCGTAACACTGCAATGTTGCTTTATACACACCCACAGTCGACCAAACTCCTACAGAAAATGATGAATGAAGAAAAAAACCCTTATGTTCTTTGTTGTTCATTCTCATTCCTATTTTCAACGGTTTAATAAAGTGTCTGGTAATCCTCTCTGTTTTTCTAGGGCAAGTGCCATGAAATGTTTTCTTTTTCTTGATCTTCTTATTGTTTGTGCATCTAGAAGTACCTTATTCTTAGCCAACGGTAGAACAATTTACTACAGTTCTCCCTACTCGAAATACAGCAGCCGGAAGTCCCTTAATAGGTGATCACTCATATTCTTGATGTCTACACAAAACCCCTTATTTTATAAAAAAATTTCTCATGGTCAAGTTAATTTTTTGTTTTCTAATGCGGAGTCGCAGCTAGCCAGCATAAACAAAAATTTAATTGAAGAAAATTAATTAAAAATAGTATTATGTACTGTAATACTGATACTGATATAATAGGTTCATAATTATTTTACTGTTTTTATGTTATTTGTGGAAAATCATTACTCAAGATTTTCTCAATTCATTCAAATGTGTTTTTATCTATCCTTTGGTTTGTTTTTAAAATAACTGATCTCCACTTGCTTATAAAAATGTAGAATAAGCAATAAGTGCTTTGAAGACAACAACGAGCTACGTGTGCGCGTCATTGAGAGGTGAGGCTGTAAAATTCTATGAAGAAGGAATTTCAAAACTTTGCCTCGCTATGAAGAATGCCTTAATTTATTTGGCAACTTTGTGGAAAAATATGTTTTAAGTTGCTGTTACAGATGTAGATATATTTTTCGTTGTACTTCGTATTCAAAATGGTAATTGTCTAGCACAAATTGTAATGGAATATATAGAAAAAAAATTATTGCAAAACATGAAATTCAGTCTATTATTTTTGATCATAGTTCACAGCTAGGTATTGATGATTGAACCAATCCAGCATGTTTTGGAAATCTAATTCGGCTTTCATCTTTAACGTGTTCCAGCAGGTGTCTTTATAAAACACCACAGTGTCATTCGTAAAGCTGAAGAGTTCTCCTTGGCTATCCAGGTTGAGTCTGTAATTCAAATATATTATAAACAATATTGGCCCCATGGAACGCCACAAGTAACGATATTTTTATTGCCGACTTTTCCATTTGTACAAACAGACTGTTTTCTATTATTCAAATAGCCTTTGAATAGTTTCCAGGTAGTTTCCCTCACCACTGCGTCCACTAATGTATCCAGTAATAAAGAATATTTCACGGTATCAAATGCCTTTAACAGATCAAGGAATATGCACAGAGAGGGCTTTAGTCTATGAACTATCGATTCTACGAACAATTGGAATTAGATTCGTTATATTAGAACGCTTTCAGATTTGAAAGTGTTGATCAACTTTGTAAATATTATTCTCTTTAAATATGGAGCCATGATTTTTTTAGAAAAGCACATAAGCTGATTTTCATTCATTCAATCAAATTCTCTAAATTTATTGATGTTAAAATATTTCTCTCCAACCCACATAGTACCTATCACTTCCAAATAAGATTTCCTAAATAGTCTAATCCTCATTACGATGCGAGATACCTATTCTAAAATATGAGCTCAATATTGTTGGTTGTTTCATGACAAATCGATCCCTTTTGGTATTTCTACGGCTACAGGTGTTCAAAGTCAACTGTTATAAATTTTCTCAGGGTTTCGATTATCCAATAAATATCCCAATTATTGCATACATATAACAGCAAGCTGTGCATTATACAGGTTATGAAGGTAGAACCGGTTTCTCACCAAGGGTAGCGCATAAGAAGTTTCGACTGCTTCGACGTAATGATTGAAAATAGTGAATTATTTAACAAGCCTTAATTTAGATAATAACCCATGCAGATCAAGTAATTCATCATGTGAGTCATAATTATTACGGGAAGTTAGATACTTTGCTTCATTTGCGGCTATAACAATAATTATTAAGATACTGCAATAGAGAAAGAATTTAGTTCACAAATTCTGATAGCGCTGTTAGCGCTTTCGTAATCCCTTTCATTAAAGCAATTTTGAATAAATTGATCGATTGTATGATATTTGAATTTGAATATGTTAAATAAACCACTGTATTATTATACCTATATTCTCCCATTTTCCAGGCGGAAGCATTCGCTGTTCTTATATACGTAACTACCCCAATGCAAAGATATTCATCCTATCAGATAGCAACACAAGCCCCACAAGCATATGACTGTTATAAAATTGATTCAAAGCTAGTGTGAGACTGCATCAAATCTTTGAATTCAATTGGAGATAGTAATAAAATTATTCTTATGTAGGTACCTGACCACACCGGAGTACACGGCAATGAACAATGGAACAAAACTCCAGGTCTGAAACAATCGAAGAGATTTCTTTCTTAAGCTACTAACAATAACAACAAATTCACGACCTAGCTCATCTAATATTTATATTACTTTCCATACTATATAGTTTTTGATCATGTTGGATGTTATTGTTTTATAAAAATTGTAACGATTTTTAGGACGCTTCACAAATTGATGAAATTTAGATTACTTACAAAGTATAGCGTAGAAAAACATTTACTTTTAGATACGCAGGTTATGTATTCTGAGTAAATACTCAACCAATAAATTTTTCAATTTTGTAAAAATCCCTTCTAGAAACGTTTTTCTAGGGTAAGTAAGTAAGTGTCAACCCGAATTTCGCTTTTAGCATCAAAGTAGTATATTTTATATTTTCATTTCTATTTATTTTTCAATATTCTCTTCATCTTACTATTGTGTAATTATCTGAGAACATGCTTCTAAAAGTGACTGAAAAACTAGTAAATCAACATCATCAGTAATATTCAATATTGTTTTTGTTTACTTGAGCGGGAAGTTAGCGATAAATCTGCGACAATTAACAGGCTCTAGGGATGTTGAGTGTTTATATCGTGAACTATTATTTCAAATTTTTTCACAAAGCTCAGAATGTGGAATGGCTTTAGCTACCAAAGATCTTAATTTTCAAATCCATACGCTCCAAGGTAAAATATTCTGGAGCTTCATAATCTCTAGCACTCGGATAGAATGTGGATAGGGGCTTGGTCCCGTACGTATCAGAATCTGCACGTAGAGGACTCTGTCGAATTTAGTAAACGTCTTTAGGTGTCAATTGAGGTGGCAATGTCTGAACAAGACAAGACTCTTGTTAATATTAGTAGGCTGGTCTTACTTAGGTTAATACATTCAATAGATCTTCTTTGGTTATGAATTTCCATGATTATCTTTGCAGGGGTTGAGCCCCAAAGGTTATTTCAGTAATTGATTTTTCTCCTAACTATCTCTTTTTTACTTCTTTTTTCGATTGTCCCAAAGGCCATTCCACAGAAGGGCTCAGGTCCTACGAAGTACTTATCGGTTCCTTCTTTAGTAAGTTTTTCTGCTATTTCCTTCCCTTCCAGTTTGTCCCGAACCCATTGGACGGTAACTTTTGTCTTTTTTACTAGATCATTAAATTTGTCCAGGCATTTCGAAACATTTGGATCTTAATACAGTTTAAAGCTCTGATGGCTGCTTGTCTATTTCCTGTTTCATACTTTCAAAGTTTTTTGAAAATATCAACTATACTGGAATAAAGAAGTAATATAACAACAAAGAACACAGAAAGAACACAATTCTCACAACTCAAAATACAAGTCAAGAAAAATAACTCTAAGGGAATGAGTACTTCATACAAGAATAGTTTTTTATTAACATAGTTAGCATAAAAAAAATCGTTCCCTCGGGTAAGGTGAATGCTGAGATACATTTTAGTGATGTGATGTGTAGTGTGAAGTAACTCTCCGTGGATCATTCTTTTTCCAAGTAATTAATTTTGGCTTTTTCTCTGGAATATAGTGGCGTATGCTATTTGTTTCTGGACATAATCGGGATCAGATTCCTGATATAAAATAAAAATATGTATGCATTATGGAGAACAAACACCGTAGAACATAAATCTCCCTCATACTCCAACAGACAGTTTACTTCAGCCCGCGTCATCAGACGTAACCCTGCGTTTCAACTTTCACTTTTAATAACTGTTAAGCGAGTTGTTCCATAGAATTGATTCCGCGTGCTCTTTGTTTTTATGCGGTTCCAGATCTTTTTCAATTCGCCTACATCAATCTGCGATATATGCATCAATGCATTACGTACAGTATATTAACTATAACCCGTAGAATTTCAAAGCATCAATAACTTTTCTCAACTATATTTATTAAACAAAGGAAAACTGGGAGTAAATTAGATTTTTTCCATTGAATTTATCGTCTTGAAGCAGATTGTTATGGGCAGTGAACGAACAAGCAATAATTACGTCATTTATTATTCAACTGAATGAATACATTCATAATTCGTTGATGAATTGCCCGACAAAAGATTATTTTGGGTTGAGATGAAATAAGCAAGTTATAATAGGATTTGTTCATAACACAACTTCCACCAACTACACAATTAAATTGTTCAACAGAGTAAATTTTAGGAGAAAACTTTTAAAATCATTCTCGGTATCAATTGAGAATTGAAAAGAAATGAGATTGTTCAAATTAGAATTCAATTTGAATATTCATTTATTTCTACTGAACGTCGATTTGAGACACAATTTAAAAGTTGTTTTCTATTATAAAAGCAGAATGATGTGATGAAAAACGTAGTTAACAAAGAGATTCATTATTATCGTATACTTTTAGTGTTTATATCTTTTCAAAATTCAATTTATCATTTTATTTGGTTAACGTCTGAATACAAAGTAGTCGTAGCATATTAACAACTTTTTGTAGCCTCCTGCTGGTTACGAATTATTACATTTGCGATACCTATATTAGATGAATGATACCGAAATTATGATCACAAGCAGAAGGGTGAACGTAAACGTTTGCTAAGATTAATATTTCACAAAACGGGGAGGTACTAGAATCAGTTATCTGTTACGTTATGGAAATATATTTTTGTCTCCTTTATTTTGAACATGGATTGAAAATCGAGCTGAATTCGTTTATCTCGGAAAGTAACCAGTATCTTGGAATCAATTTCCATCAATCGTCAATTTATATCTTTTGGATACGAACATGAATTTCAATTAATATTTTTCCATATAATAATATGAATTATTAAGACATTAAATATCATGTACAAGAAATCATTTTTGTAGCTATTTGCTTAAGTGGATAGACGTATTACCTCACGAGAGTTACATTTAGAAAACTTCAGACGACTTTAAAAATTAAAACGTAAAAAGATAATATTTCATAAATACTTAATCAGTATTTATTAATATGAATTCTTATGAATACCATTTCAAGGAATTTTGTTAATTCTTTCATTTAATGAATTTTGTTAATTCAATCGTTGAAATTGATTGGTCAACATTTCTAAAATGGTAACTTCTTTTTTATGAATAAACTTTTTCAAAACTAAAATTTCGAAAGTGAAATTTATAAGGCGAGAATTTTTTTTTTTGGAAAAATAATATCAATAATCAATACGTGAGAATTTTCCTCAACTTTCCACCTTTCTATGGGATTCTTGTAATAATTTGTCCTGATTTCAAATATTTTTTCTATGAAAATCAGTATAATGTAACATGTAAAACCTGTCTTTATCAAAATATGTGAGAATCTCGATATTATCGTTAGTTGAATATTTGGAAATACACTATTTTCAGTTTTAAATTAAAAATCTTCCCAATAGACGCTTTGGGCTACGAGAAATTCGATTAATTCATTAATACCTTCATAGATATTCTTAAAATTATTCTATTAACAATTAAATGCTATATTTCGTCTCTGGAATGTTGTGAGCAGTATAACAAATATCGATTACATAGAAAGTGTAGAGTTAAAATCTATCATTTTCCTGATGTCACCAGTTACGATGATAGACAACTTGAATTAAAAGATTGACAACTAGATATATCAAACAAACTTTTCTGTACTTCATTCAAGTTTTTCATTGTTATCTTTCCTGAACGTTATAGGCATTCAGCGTTCTAGATTTAAAAAATAGCGTATTTTATCAATGTATACACTCTTTCAAATTTAATCTGTGGCAAATTTTGAATTAATGATACTTATATCAATCCAATGTCCAATTTAATTTTAAAGTAAGCGAATTGGGGTTTTTATTATTTCAGAATACAGGGTGTTTCTAAATTTATGCGACAAAGTTCGGGAGGTGATTGATTGAATAAAATTAAGATAGGTCTTTCCTATAACAGCCCACCCCTTTCCGACATATCACCTAAAAGGTGGTGACTAAAATTGAGAGCTGACGAGAAAAAAACATTTTTAAGTTTCTAGCTCTACTGAAATTTTAGAAAAGAAAATAAAAATTCAATTGTAGTCACCACCTCTTAAAGGTGATATCTCGGAAAGGGATGGGCTAATGAAATATTTCTTATAGGAAAGACCCATCTCAATTTGAAATGAGCAATCACCTCCTGAATTTTGTCGCATGAATTTTGAAACAGCTTGTATGTATATTTGTAATTGTTGTTAAAGCCACCAAACAACATAACAACAGTTCGAAGACTACCTGAGTATCAGGTATCATTCGCTAACTTGTTTCTCTCTCAGCGTTCAAACATCGTTACCGTATTTTGCTGTTAAAGAAATTAAACAGGAAAAGGAAGTCACAAATCTTACCGATTCAGGAGTATAACATACCATGTTAATCGAAGTACTAACAATAGTAAAACAAATGCAAACTTTTCTACGGCTGAACATACCGCCGAATTCTTTCTCTTAATCTGCGATATTGTCGTCTAGTCTGGTTCCACAATTCAAGTAATTACTACAGACTTCGCTAAATAGAGTCGAATACTGAACAAACTTGACAGAAAAATGAATTAAATAATCTAAAATAAAATTCTCTACCCGGTAACACGGGACTGACCTTTAGATACCAATTCAATTTGTATACTGGAACCCAAATCTAGAAACGGTAACTATCAGTTGATTTGGACACTTTTAATCGCTAACAATCGTAAGAATTATTTAACCAATATGAAGTAGTGTTTTCTAAATAACTTATTTCAGATGCCTATTACAAAAAAATCTAGAGGCGCCAAGTCCAAATTAAAAGGTGTCTAATAAAGAAGTTTTTACTAATTTATTGGGTCAGTTAATGATCGACTAAGCTGGAATTTTTGAAACCGTTGGTGACAGAAAATGCACTAAGACCTACTTAACTTAAGACTTAACTTGACTTACCTGTTTTATACAAAATTTTACCACCAATATACCACCTTCTCCCGCGAAAAATAATTTCAGCGGGAATCTTCACATTTATTCTACCAAACTATAGAATGGGCTCTAATTTTTTTCTCTCACATTACATTCCAAATGTAAGCTCAAAAAGGGACAAAGGGGCTATTCCTTACAGCCCCCTCTATAGTTTAGAACTTCAGATTCCAGCCAAGAGGTTTTCCTGCTGGAATTATTTTTCGTGAAGGAAGGTTTATTGGTGGAAAAATTTAGTATAAAATAGATTAGTCAAGTTAATAGATTTAAGTTCACCTTCAGTCTCTAAAGACGGTAACTTGTTTATCGAAACGCGCATCAGAAAGTGTAATGGTGAGTGTTGGTGTAGTGGTAGTGTGAATAGTGTGTTCAATCCAGTTAATGATCAACACTCAATCAAATGTTTCTGTTAATCAAAATAACTGTAACTGTCAATTAGGGTGAGATATTTTAAAGCCAAACTAATTACCTCTTACAGGCATTTGCTTCCAAAAGTGATGAAAGATCTCATAAATTGAGTTTTTTTTTTTCATTTTGTATAACAATCCTCATTTTTACGGATTAAATATCGGTTTAGAATAGTATATAGTGAATAGAGATGTATGTAGATAAATGTCAACAGATGAACAATAAAAAAATATTCTATTCTTAAACAAACTGGGGAAGTAGCAAGATTCTTTCGTAATAACTATTGGAGATTTGATTTGAATTCAAATTGTGATTAGTTCATATTATGACACGTATTAGCAACACCACTGCCTCCATTCAAAGTTTTCGAGTTCGTTGAGTATATATTTTTAACATTTTGGTGAATGTAATTGCTCTAGTTTGCACAACATATAGCTGTCTATTCTATGATATTTATTAATATACAGTTATTAGCCGATCCTACAAATATGTCAATAGTATCAATTTTCTAAAAACAAATAAAGATGATTTGAGTAACTAATAAATGAATAATATAATGGTGTATATTGAAGATAGGTCTGTTTATAAACAATCTCGAAAATGTTTGAAAGAGAGTTTGGATAGAAAATTTACTAAGTCATATATGTTGAACTGAATTGAACAGCAGATTTGCGGTAAATCAAATCAGATAAAAATATATTACAGTTAAATCTAAAATTTAACATGATGCGTTTTTGTGACTGTTTATATTAAAGTTTATATTAAACGTAGAACTAGAAATTATATTTCTAAAGTATTTTGCGCATTTGACTATAATAATTGTATAAAGTCTTTTAATTGAGATTTTTTCACTTTAAGTGATATTTCACGTGATTACAAATATCTATCTATAATTCTTAATCAACTAACGTATTTAATTCTCTATTCAATACAATACTCTTGTTCGTGACTTATTTAAAAATTGACACCCTGTAGGAAAAAACATTTTCTCTATCTTGAACAAAAAGGAAAATAATGATATTTTTTTCTATATTGAATAAAAAAATACGTATGAAATGATTGATTCCAGGAAATTACTGTATATCTAAAAATTGAGGAACATTGAACAAGAAGATACGAGGAATGATCATGAGAAAAATATACTCTAATCATCTATTATACTCTCCAAAAATTGCAGCTATCAGTGTGTTAAATTTTCAATAAAGAGCCGATAAAAAATTCTTGACAAAAAATGTATGAATACGTTTACAAAAATTCCATCGATGTTAATCATCACAATAAAGGGAGAAAATTACACTGATTATAATTAAGTTTAGGATGATGTTTACTCTCATTTCAATATTTGTTGTATCTTGTGACTTCAAACGCTACTCATGTACGGTTTTTTGTATCTCAAATTTCACCACCAGCCTTTGAAAAAACGGAGCTTTCTATTGATCTTTACGCTGGTTACACTCAGCGTTTCAGCTTTGATCAATTAGGATTCGGTGGTAAAGAAGCCATTCCACATATAGTTGAAATATTGAAAAATAATTTCTGAAGATAATACGTGATATGTACTATTAAATGTCAAAATTACCTACCGTATATTTCATTCCTTTCAACCGAAAGTTTTCTAAGACGATTATATATTGTCAGTGACTAACGGTTACTTTGAAAAAATAAATTCCTTGTGTAAAAATAATTACACTTGTGATAATGAATAAATGACACTAAATTTGATTACATTATATTTCATTATAATATAACAGAAGGGAGGGTTTACTGTTTTCGACCAAAGTTAAAATGGAATTTCATTAAAATGTACTTGTATGTTGGTGCCTCTGGCAGGCGTTGTAGGAAAGAGCATTTAGAGCTCGGGACTGATATTTTGAACTGTTTGAAAGCAGTGGGAGGTTGATAACAATTTCTTTATAAATTTGGAAATGGCTCTACAAATGTAACTACTACGCCAAATAATGTATTTACGAAATAGGGTTAATATCTGACCATATTACCATAAATTAGTTCGATTCTGGATAGATATTCATTGCAGCCTCTTCATTCCATTTCTCTCTTCAGTTAGGTTTCAAATATAGTCTGGTCCTTCCTACACTGGTCCTTCAGATGAGAAAAATGTCCTTTTTAATATTCTTTACAGTGATCCCCATAATTCTATTTTTAATGAAAAAAAAATGACATTCTCCTAATGTTTTTGAGAAATACATAGACAACTTGGTGCACTATAAACTAAAGTATTCTCTTTAGTAAATAAATGAATGCATTCAATGATTTCCAGAATCAGTATTAGTATTTCAAGTAAACAGGGAATTACGGATGTGAAAATTTTAATAAAATTGACTTTATTTGTGACGTATCTAAAAGGCACGCACGCACAAAAGGCGCCACTATTAAAGTGCTTCTTATAAAGTTTATTCATGACTGTTGTGTAATGTACCCATTATACATCTGCTTGCTCGACCTTAATAATACCCATCAATTAAGTGATAAATGAATCATTAAGCGTTCGTGGCAGTAAACTTCGCTTCGTGAGAAATAACATTATACACTTGTGAATAATATATTTTACTACTACTTAAAATCGGCTTAATCTTTTTTTTTTGTCGATAGCTAGTTGCCTATATGTGTTTTAGGAAATACAGAAATTTATCGGTTTTAATACATAATCAAATTGCCGATATTTGCTGTATAGTTTTTTTTTTATTTTTTATTTGTATGCGAAGTCCAGATCCAAAAGATTTCGTTTTCGCTACGGGGACGATATTTTGTTTTTGGCGTATGATAACATAAGAGATCAGTGATAATAAAATTGGCTATCCAAAAAGCTGAAACTGCATTGAAAGAAAATAATTATACTGAAAAAATTATAAACATATTCAAGAAAAGGGTAAACAGATACTACAATCAATTGAGAAACATAACAGAAACGAAACATAAAAACAAAACATTTCTCCTCACCATATCTACAAGGAATTTTCCAACAACTATCTAATTATTTCTATAAATATGATATTAGTATAAGTCATAAAGGACATAATACACTATCCAAATATTTTATTGAACTAAAATCTATAATATCAAAAATCAAATGTAATATTATATATCAAGTGCCTTGTACTAATTCTGACGTTGTCTACATAGGGCAAACAATATTTAGAAAATAGACTAACCTAACTAATACGATAAAAAAATATAACTGCATTAACGAACCACGAAATATCAAAAAAACTTTAATTCAATCATAAATATTCTTGAAACAAAAACTAATACACGAAAAAGAGAATTTTTAGAAATGGTTCACATTCATCAAAACGATAAAGCTATCGATAAAAAAGAACTGAATAATTTTACTAAAATTTATAGTTCTATTTGTAAATTCTAAGACAACTACAAATAATCTTATAGATGCTACATATTTTTGAGATGAAAAACTAAGGAAAAAATGAATTTCTATTTTGATTTTCTTTTTGTTTTGATCTATAGATTAATATAAATTAGCAAATTGTCAGTGTCGATATAATATTTTAATAAATACTGGAAGTAGTCGAAATGTCGAAAGTTTTATCTATCTTTCAAAAATTATTGAAAAAAAAACTAATGTTGTAACAGAAGGGCCTCAATAGTCGGAGAGCCGGCTGTATAAGAAAATATTAATTTTTGATGAGTTGAATATGTCAAGGGTAGACAAGCCCTATTTATTCGCTACCCTGGTTCGATCCTCATTGAAAATATATTTTTTTTAATTTATCTTTATCTATAAATACATGGATTTGTTTACGATTTTCTTAAACTAGAACCTCTCAAAAGGCTGAAAAAAATTTGTAGACACCTTTTATTTACCTGGACCTGACTGTCGACTTAGTTTGAAGAATTAAAGAGCCTTATACATTTCATTTCTATGCATGTTTTAGTATTTGCATATCTTTTTCAAATACATTGATATTTTTTTTCAATTAATTCTTTGACTCTAACATTACTTAAAAAATTAGTCGACACCTTTTATTTACCCACACCCAACTGTCGACTTAGTTTAAAAAATCAATGTACTGTAACTCATACGTTCCATGTATATTTTTAATTATCTACATATCTTTTCCAAATTCATTGATATGTTTTCTAAATTAATTCTAGCATTACTACAACTACATTTTTTTGCAAATTTTTTTGATATTTCACATTATTCATTAAAATATTGCAAGGTTTGACTTTACCTTTCTTAAAGAAACTACAGGTATAGTAACAACCAGTATACGTGTGAAACCCGGGCAATGCGTTAGACATTTTTTCATCTAAAAAGTTCGCTAATTTGGTACAATTGATACACAAACGTAGTAATTTAAATTTGTATTGTCACTTACAGAATACGAATAGCATTTAATCCTGTCAGTAAGAAAAATTGTTTTTTTATCTACAATGGATGATAAGTTTAAATTTTCCCAATATTGACGTAAACATTCTATAAAAGCTCCTTTAAATGTTTTATTCCTTAAAGCTTTATAAAAATAAGTTGTTCGAATTTGAGATAGCCCAACAATTGTATATAGAATATCTGTTTAATTTCTGTTCATTGTTCATTCTTTGGATGTCTTTGATTTAAGGAATGACATACCGGTTAAAAATGAGATGAATTTCAGCAGTTGTACTGTTACAAATTTTTTTTAATATAAATTCAGCCCTAGTTCATGTAACATATAAAATCCATCAATTATTTCTGTATCTACACATAATGGATATTTGGTGGAATCATCTGCTTTATTTTTTTGTTTTGTTTTATTCATTTCACCTGTGCACTGAATCCAAGTTGGATGTGGGTGAATAAAAGGTGTCGACCAATTTTTGTTTGTAATGTTAGAGTTAAAGAATTAAATGAAAAAAAATTATCAATGTATTTGAAAAAGATATGTAGATAATTAAATAATTAAACATACATGGAAATGAAATGTATGAGCATAGGCTCTTTAATTCTTGAAACTCGACAGGCAGGTCCGGGCAAATAAAAGGTGTCGACCAATTTTTTGATTTGAGAGATTCTAGTTTCAGAAAATCCTGAACAAATCCATGTATTCTATAGACTAAGATAAATTAAAAAAAGTATTTTCAATTGTGGTTGACTCAGGGTAGCGAATAAATAGAACTTGTCGACTCTTGACATTTCTATTCTACTCATCAAAAACTTTCGTTTGACATGAATTTACTTGATGTATTATATCATAAATTACAATTACACCTAAAATAAAACCCTCAAGTGACGTCATAATTTTGCATGCCTGCAAAATAAAGCAACTTCAGGAATGTAGACCTCTAGACCAAAGGCTTTATTGTTCATGCCCCAAAAATGATTCATGTATATGATCCATAGGACTTTCATAGACCCGGCTCTCGGACTATAAAATCAAGTCGATTTAAAAACATGAATCCTTATAATTGGTAGTTCATCTAAAACAATTCGGATGTTCTTTTATTTGGATAATTGTTACGTTACAATAGCCAACTTTCCTTTTATCAAAAATAGTTTTGTTTACGCTAGACCTGCCTATCAGGAAAAATTATCTTTTGGTAGGTAATCTGTTGTTGGATTTGCAAAATAGGTATAATGTATAGGTTTATAGGGCGTATTTTGAATAAGTTATTAGTATGTTATACGAGTATATTACAAGGTTTAATTTTTTCAATGTTATTTAGATATATCAAGTGAAAAAATAAAAATTAACTATCACCACTTTATAGAAAAGATAAAATTTTAGGTTAGAAATACCTGCCATATGTCGAATACAACAATATTCCGATAACTTCATATTTAAACCTAAGATTTATAAGATAGAAGTTCAAGATGTAGATAGTTCCTTTATTGTTATTTTAACAGGTAAAGGTGTTTTTGGAGCTTCCGTAACTCCTTGTATGCGAATTAATGATGGTTGATGTTCGTGTGGTTAATATTAATACATTTCTATTTTTTTATGGATACACATTATGCTTCTTGATATTATTATTTCACTCACCAGTACTCTTATATCGCATACGTCCTTGAGATATTATTACAATCCTGAAAATATTGTTTCGAACCATCTCCGCCGATATATTACGATCTCGTTGTTCCGCTATACTGAAAAGGTTAGTTTTTCACCACCCAGAGGCAAAGGGTTAATGTAAACGCCCAGTTAAGTGGAAAATATCGCCTGACGATCCGTTCTTGTGATCATCTCTCCATATGAGAGCCTGTCACGATTATTAGATATCGATTTATGTAAATCCTTATAATCCTTATGTTTAGGTAGTTACTAGTTACAGGTTTTATATTCAGTGACATAGAAACCTCAACACCCAGTAAATATTATTTAATTCCACAAATATTTTATCTACAACTATAAATACAAAATTACAATTCACCGTTTAATTACTAGACAAAATGACCCATTACTTATTTGAGCACATAGGTTTGGAACGTTACCCTATAAAAATTATGCCTAATTCGCGTAGAAATTTTCCAAAAAGGTCGAATCAATGATCTTTGTGAAGCTACGTCCTTGTTTCAATAATTTGATAAAGAGAATTGTGAAAACTTTATCATACATCTCATCAAGAAGTTTGAATAGAAGAGTCAGAACAGAACAATATGGTAGGTTATTAGCAACAAGAGATCTTTTTGATGTTTTCTTGGGTGGACCTCGATCTATCCCATTGTATGTAGATGTTCATGGACTACATTTAACCGATATTGAAACTTTATCGAAATTTTGACCACATCTAATTATAATTTATCTTCTATTGTAGAGATTTTCGGATTTGCTTATAATGAACATATTATTATGTGGGTCATAAGTGCTAGAAGATTAAGCGTCCTCCTCAAATAAAAATGCTCCTAGATATGAGATAGAGTTAGCATGGAATGAGATACTCCAAAGGATGTCATTTGATTATGAGTGTACCTAGTTGCATTAAGTCGTGGAGCTACATTCCATTATCAACATAAACTCCCTGATATGTCTGTGATATATTACCGGAATATAATAATTTTTAGTTGATTGTCTGGTTTCTATGTCACTAAATGTACTAAATGTTGATTGAGAAAACTCACAAATTTTTATATTTTCACTGTGTAAAGTATAGAATGTTTTGTTGTTATATTAATTTCAATTTAAAAGTAAATATCGATTTGAGAAGAGCTCCTTCGATTAACTTCAAGCATTTTATAGTATATCAAATGTCAAAAACAGGCGAGAAAGTAAACCAATCGACGAAAGATTGGTGGAGATTGGTGATCTCATACTGTTCGAGTATTTTCGAATTAATCATGTCTCGTGTCTTATATATTTACTATATAGCCGTGTAGGTTTTTTTGTTTCAGATATGTAAAATAATCGATAATAATGGGGTTAAGTTAGTGAGAAAATTATATTCATTCAACTAATGTTAGTCACAAATAAACATCAGAGGGAGAAGTTTATATTTTGAGATTAATTTTAATTTGAAGCTGCCTCAGGGGATATTTAATATTGATATTACATGAATACCTTTAACATCTCGTTGGTAAATGGAATTAATTTCCAATTATTTGAATTTTGAATTTATGCTGGAATAGATTTCTCTAAACACGAAGGCTATTCAGAAGGTAAGTTTAGTGTGTGGAAGCGGCCGTTTCATGATAACGGTAAGTTTTGTTTGAAATTTGCACTTCATGATTATCATTTTTAATTTGGAGTGATGGAAGCTCGACAACTTGTGCTCAATTTAAACTTAAAGTTTGTCCAATGTTGTGATAAGTGCTCCAATTTTTTTGGTGACTATGCATCAAAAAATAATTGCTCTTTGAGGTGTTCGATATAGACTGTTGAAAATTGCCTTTATTGTTATGTCTGTTATGTCTCCAATCAATGATTTTTTGATATTATTTGGAACATCTCCAGCTACAAGGTATGAAAATGACCTTAATTTCTATGTGCTATCAGATTTTGCTTTGAATTTGGGCAACTATGAAAGGGTACCAGAAAAATATAATATTTCCCTTTACATACGAGAACTTGTAGTAGAAAAAAAAACGCAACGTATATGGTAACACACCAGAGTAGTGGGGCTGGTAACAGTAATCTGTAATAGTATATTACTCCTCCGATACCATTCAATACAATGGAAGTATGCTTAGGTTATTATGATTCAGAGACCTGACAAACCCGCAACAGAAGCTTAGAGCCTATTATCTCTACATTGCTCGGGCACCGCTGAGGTCTCGGGGGAAAGGACGATGTCACAGAGGGCGGATATTAGCACATCCCCACTAACCTAATTTTGGTTGATATTGAGTCTTGCAACTTCGAACGGACTAGAGATTTCATAAAATAATAGTATTTATTAGGCATTATCAATTTGTTGTGTGGAATAGTGGTAGCTCTCGGTCACTTCTCGACTAATTTGATGTTTGTTTTAGTTTTGTAGAACAAATATTATTTACGATTATGGGTACAGGATAATATACTAATATTGAAATTAAACTAAAGATTGATTTAATATATATATATATATATATATATATATATATATATATATATTTCACAGAAACCGTTTTGTTATATTATTATATTTTAATAAAAATATAATAAGGTATTATATATAAATAAGCATATTTAGGGATAAATTTTTACATGTGTTGTTTTTTAAATGGAACATCCCATATATCTTTACATTTTTAAATTTTATAAAAAACAACAAAAAATATTACAGTGGTAATAAATAATTATAATATTAATCTAAAAAAATAGTGATTGACTCATTTATTTACTTTTGCCTTTACTTTTTTGAGCAGTAACAAAGTAATCCGGAACCCTGATTTTTATACCTCGTGTATGCCTAGGATCTATTATTTTAAGTAAATGGCAATTGAATTAAAATTGTTCCAGTTTTGGAAACATTCTTTGAACAAAAAATTCTGGGTCCTTATCAATTTCCATATAAACAATATCTCGAAGGGTCCATAGTGAAAAATAACATTCTTCTTCTAAGCAAATGTTCAATTACCCCTGTACCTGATAATAATAATCATGGTTTTTCTTTAATTTAATTGTTTCGCCATCTATCTCTAAATAGCAAATTATTTTCCTCTCAATTGCTTCTCTAGCAGTGTAATGTCGTGCTGTAAATGGACATTCAATTTCCACTAAATATTGACTTTTCTTCTACTAAACCATCTGAAAACGCAACAAGAAAAGGCCAGTTTTGGTTTACAAACAAACCACATTCTGATATGCAAAACCAGTTTTAATTTCAAGCATGTTTTTTGCTCGTAAATCGTCCATTTCTGCCACTGAACGGCTTTTGCAGTTCAGTATAAAGTACGCTCTTTACAGTACTTGAGCAGTTGGTAGTGGTTCGCAGCTCGCATAATGTCCCGAATACGGAAGAAGTTGATATTTTCTTTAGATATTGTTGCTATACACTATAATCAGCTTGGAGCCGAGTACTTGCTTCGATTTCCATATATTCGTTTTCGCTGTTATTCAAGTTATCTAAAAATTCAATTTTAAATGCATCAAAAACTTCTGTTGCAGTTTGGATTACATGAATTGCTATCCTCGTTACTGGAATAAAAATATAATTTATAACATTTTCGCAATTTCAACTAATAATAACTTACCTAAGGTATTGTGCAAGATTATTGCTCTTTCTGCGTTTAGTAGATAAATGTAGTTTGGATCTGGAACCTCTTCCGTACTCGAGCTCCATACCGTATATTAGCACTAAATAAGTACTAAACACAACACAAAAAGTTGAAAATCAAAAAATCTTACAATTATGCAAAAATCATACAGCGCAATGATCATTCGAACATGAATTGTGAACAAAATTACAACCAAGTAACGTGGGATGAGCTCTGATATGTATAGAAAACAGACAAAGACACCTAAAATAAATATTATACCTATACAAATTATAATAACTCATTCTATCCCGTCCATTTTGGAATATTTGTTCCCACATAATTTTACCTTGTGAAACTAGAGTAAGTTATTTAATCCGCATGAAGAAATAATAGCATAACAGCATAATATCTGATTTCAAAAACTATCACCTTAAATTCAGCTTTGGCCCCGCTTTAAATAATCGGTCGCTTCTGGGTGGGACAAATTTCTTTATTCCGCACAAAGCCAATTGTATCGCCATCTATTGAGTAATTTTAACACTATTGCAGAGCTGACTGATAATTCGAACAAACTTCTTTATAAATGTTGTGAATTTTACAACATTCAGAAGGAAACAGACTAAACTAAAGACGTATAATAGTGAAGTTTTGATTTATCTTTCTAACATAGAGCAATTAATTCGTGGAAAATACATTATTTTAAGCAAAATTTTCAAAATTAAAAGAAAATAAAAAAAATCAGTATTATAGGTAAAAAAAAATGTATATATTTTATAGTTTTTCCAAAATTAGGCACGCACCGAACGGGCCAGTGAATGGACTCTTAAGTTTACTCCCAATAATGTCAAAAATACTAAATAGGCTACTTTTACCTAAAATCCAAACAGTTGTTCCCATAAACGAACTCATACCACAACACCAATTTGGTTTCAGACACGAATATTTTAAAAAATCAGCAATGCCACAGAATATAATTAAAAAAATTCGAAGAAAAAAGGTGTGTGCTGGAGTATTTCTCAACATACAACAGGCGTTCGACATAGTCTGATAGTCTCTACAAATTGAAACTACATCTAACCGAACAACAATAACTCATTTCAAAGTCTCATCTTACCGATCGATACTTTTAAGTTAAAATTGAAGAAATCCACACAAATTACCACCATAGAATCTGGAATACCTCAGGGTAGTGTTGTCGCCCATTTCTGAATCCTTGCAGCAGACGCTCCAACTACTACTACTTTTTGCAGAAAAAGTATAAAACCATTTAAATTTGTTACAAATTATCGTCAATACCAGTAAATCAGTGCAAATAACATTTACAATATGAAAATTTACTTGACCGCAATTTATCATCAATAGTATTCCTATTCCGAAAAAACTTGTTGTCAAGTACTTAGGGTTGCTTCTAAATGGAAAACTTACATAGAGAAAACATATTAAAAATAAGAGAAAACAGTTATATCTAAAATTAAAAAACTACTTAATAAATGGTCTTAAAAATAAATTGCTCATCTACAAAACTATATTCAATGTTAAGTAAAGCATATGATAAAGAACTATTCCATAAGATACAAAAATCAAACCAATGACCACAACTATGAATTCATAATTCATTTATTCAACAGCAGAGAAATTTGAAGAGAATATGACCAGAAGATCTCCCACAATCAATACTTTCAGAGTACTATCAATTCCTGACTCAATTAAGTGACTTATAAACTATTTATTTATTACTCTACTTATATAATAGATTGTGCATAAATAAGAAAAATTGGGCAACTAGTGCGACAGGTGTTTCGGAGGTTAAAGGTATTTTCATATAGACAAGCATTGATGGGAGGTCATCAAGTGCAATAACTAATAATAATGTGGACATAAATCGAGAGCATCTCTATTCAGGTCGTTTGTTGACTAGAATTATAAAATCGTGTATCAAATTTCAACAAATGAATTGAGGATGAGAATGACCTGCACCATAGTGGTTCCAAAAAAGAATGATATCAGGTGAGAAAGGTGCCTTGACTTCTTGGAATTGTTTTGAAATTATCCCCATGTCCTGAAACATGACATCACTGGTGATGAGCGTTGGATTTTTGAGAGCACCCTAGAAAACAAAACGCCATAACATGTGATGAAGCACGACTCCCCATTACGAATGGCCAAATCATAGACTATATGAACGATGATTTGTTTCTTTGATAGATAAGGAATTGTCCATAAAGAATTTGTACCTTGAGGCTAAACATTAAATCATACAGAATGAGAGAACTAAAACAACAATTTGATCTTGCACTTAATGACTTAGTAATTTCAGTAATCGGTTTCTAGTGAATTGTGGCTCCATATCTCACGTAAGTGATAAACTAAGTATCCTACAAACGTCTTTCGAAACAATCAATTTTCCAGGTTCTACTTTAGACATTTTTCAATTAATTTGGAAATTTTGATTAGGCTACGCCACTATATATGTCTTACGGTAGTTTGTGATGCACTAAACGATAGCTTTGAAGATTCATGGTCAATAAATTCTGTTTATCGCAAACCACTTGAATAGGTCCCTTAAGAACTGTATTTTTTTTCTCCGGTTTATGAAAAAGACCTATGAGATTGCCCGTTAGAGGATAGACAAAAAACGTCATGATATAGTAACATTACAAAAGCACTAAATATGTCTCGACGTGAAATTGACTCCGCATAAACTTTTTTTATAAAAGATAATTTGTATAAGAGATATATTTATATTTTTATCTATTATTTGATACAAGTGGGTTCCATATATGATTGAATAGGAATTAAAAACATTTTCATGATACTGAGGACAAAAAGTTCTTATATGGTATATTATCCATCTGGTATTTGATGTACTACTATAAGAGGAACCAAAAGAATAGAAAAAACATGATGCCTGATATCAAAAACCTCATTCTTGAACAAATCTTCAGCTTTTTTTTATTTCATTTTATTTTAATGCAAGTCATAATAATGGTCCGAAATAATATTTTATATGTGATATATCTATCTAATTATGAATACGATGATAAAACGAATAAGTGTATCATTGAGATACAATCCTATTGATAATTTTCTCACTCTTTCCATTTAGAACTTTTAGAGATTTTTGTCAGTTTGTAGGTATTAAGCATGATAAAATGACTTTGAACAAACTATACTTGTAATTATTTCTTAACAACCTACTTATACCTATCATATAAAAGATATCTCTTCTGTGCAGATTGGAAACCAAAACAAGGAACAAAGATGGTTCCCAGCAATTATCGTCCGATTGCTTCAGTCATGAAGAAACAAGCAAATCTTGGGATATCTTGAGTTTGCTAACATCATCGATATCAATATCAGTGGCAAGAAGTAAATCATGCATTACAAGGATGCTGACAATTTTATGAAGTCAGTAGTACGTCATTTAAAAATAAAAAACGGAACAATTCATTTTTGAAAACGATAGTCGGTATTGGAATAGTAACATCGTTTTTGCTCATACTATATGCTCAATTTCTTTCCATTATTTTCGGATATATAGTTATCAAGAAATTCATGTTTATATTCTAGTCTATTTTTACAAAAAATACTAACATTCATAAAGTGTACAAACTTTAATGCACCACCATTAATATTTGTCAGTCAATCCTTTTCAGTCAGACTTCATTCGGCTAGATAGCAAACACTTTAATGGCACCTAATTTTTCGTTTAAAACGTTTGACACCGAATACGTGATATTTGTGAAAATGAGGTTATAGCACTATACACCGGGGGATTAGTAATAATGTTTCACTGAAGTTTTGGACACGTCAGTCACGTTTTGTACTGAAACTTTTCTAAATGTCGTTTAGAGAGAATGATAAGATAACCGATAGAGTTTTGTAACTAAGATGAGGAATAAATACGTTAATAAATCCATTTAAGTTAATATCATCCACTTCGCATTTGAAAAAAGAAAGAAGGAGTCATAGACAGAACATCTTATTATGTCCATATTATCGATTTAAACCAATATCTGCTTGAGCATAATCATCATAGTTTTCATTTAATTTCATTTAAACTAATTCCGTTGCTGCTCGTACTTAAATTTTTTATCTTCTATCTAGTTATTGAAAGCAATCTTTTTTATATCGAAAGTCGCTAAAAAGGCCTGCAAATATAAACTTTCATTTTTTTATCTGTTTGCTTGCATGTTGTTAATTTGTTTCTGTTCTGCGTCTTATAATTGGTCGAAAATCAACTATCTCTAGATTTAATATTGTTTGGCACTCCAGTTTTCTAGTTCCCAAAACATTTCAATGTATCGAAGCCACTCTGAATGAGTACTCCATTTGTATTATACTTGCATTAAATAGTTACGGCGCGCAATTCAAATGGATCAAAAACGCTAAGTGCCGGAAATTATTATTTTCATCACATAGCATCTCTCGAAGATACACTTTTTGCATAAACTCATATGGTGATTCATATTTTCGTTCTTTTGTAACAAAATGCTTAGTATTTCCACATTTAGCTGATTTTCAATCGAGTTTGATTTACTCTTTATATTAAAACACATATCTCATTTTGGCCAAAATTGCATATGCCGGATTTTGGAGGCGCAACGACGATATATGAGACTGAGTTGTGCAAGTCTATTGTTTTTTTGGTGCTTTTTGGTTGAGATAGACGTATACATTTTATTTGCAGTATCTTGTCGGAATCATCTCTCAACCACAGTAGATGGTCGCCTAGTGTTTCGGCGTTTCAGCTCATTCATAACCTCTCCTGTATCTACCAAGAAAATTGCTGACGAGCGGCACAGGTAACGCCCTGGATTTTTCGAACAATAAATTCTGTATTATAACATTAGCTGCTTGTTTTATTTCTGAAAATATACATAATAATTCACTATTGAATTTACCTTTCCTAGAATAGTAACAACAATAGTTAAGTATGAACTTACTTTGAAAGCATCGAAATTACTCAAAGGATATTTCAGCTAGTAGGTTTGTACAGAAGTATATAGTCACCGCTTTGATATTCGGTTCGTAAAAATTTCCAAAACTCTTTTCTGATTTTTTATAGGTAGTTATAAGTACTATTGAGTTATCATAACTGATGTTGATTAGTTATAGCTACAGTTGATTAATTGAGAGTTATATGCTTCTAAAAAGTTCAATAAATTTCAATTTTTTCATAAAAAAATTTTATTATTCCTTAAATATGTAACAATAACAAATTTGTAAACAAAAATAAAAAACTTCAAAGCAAATGCTCAAAATGCCCACCATTTACTTCAATACACATAATGATCCGCTATAAAATTTTTTTATGAAAAAATTAAAATTTATTGAAATTTTTAGAAACAAATAACTTGATAACCGATTGAGTTACACGAATCAAAGAAGAGTAACTTTTTTTGTAGAATTCAACGCTTTTTAATATTTCTTTATTATTTTAGTTGTAAGTTTAGCCAAAAAAAGTTTACTTTGATTTAATTATTACGAACAAGTGTAACTAGCGCCCTCTATTAGCAATGTTAAATTAGAGTGCAAATTATCATTCCTTATGTCAAAAAACGTAAAATTACCAATTTTCAAAGAGAAATTGTGAAAACATAAAAAATTATTGCGAAAATCAAAATTTAAATTTAAACTTTGAACACCTCGTATCTCGGACACTAGCAATATTTTGAGGTCTAGAATCTACAGTTCAGAGATTGGACATTCTTAATGAATCACCCTGTATATATATATATATATATATATATATATATATATATATATATATATATATATGTACATGAACGTGCCAAGGAAACATCAAAGTGGACTAACTTCAATATATTTTCTGAGCTTTCGAATACTTATGTATTCATCGTCTGGGAAATAATTAATTAAGATTTCCGGTGATGTTTGATATTATTGAAGCTTTTAAAAATTTTTGAACTCATAGAATTCAAAATTCAATATAATCTTATTTCTATGTTCTCAATTGTAAGTTTGTCAAAATAATACCGTTTCAAATAAGAATAACCACAAATTAAATCTGAATTTGGAATATTTTCAGGCGTATTAAAACTGTTATCACGTATAGGTAAACAATATTGTCAGATTTTTGTATACTTTTAATAACGCATCACTTAGGTTTCGTTTTGCAAGTTGAGATACGACTGTTTTCGTCGGAAACTTCAAAGAGGTTCATAAAAGGCCAGCCGCAACTTAATTTTTTAGCTAGAAAGCAATTATTAATCAATAGACCAAATGCACAATATGATGGACAATAATATTCCATTCGACATGGTAAATAATGACCGACTGTTCCAGCAAACATAATCTTAAGACTATAGGCAAGGCAGAAGACGATAACTGCAGATTCTGCGAGCAAGCCATGGGAACAGTAGAGCATCTAATAGCGAATGTGAATGACCTTCCACTAAAAGGCTTAAGTACCTCGAAGGAGAAATACTAACACCTGCCACTAGCCTGCTCTGGGAGTAGTTTAAGTATTTTGGAAGCAGAGAAATGAGATGTAAAGTCTTGTACAAAATATCATCTATCTATTCTTCTACTCAGCTTGTAGCCTCTTTTCATGTTGAAGTAGACCCAAAGAGAGTTTTGTTTCAATAAAGGCACAAAAAGTACAAATTATATTTTAATATGGTTTTATTCGGTATGTGCGATATCCATTTTGAGTTTACTTCACATTCATAATTCTACTTTTCCATATTTTTCTCCATATTATTTCTTCCTTGCTCTCACAATAATCCTTAAGACTTGAATTTTCTATTAACTATTGAATATCATTAGATGATTTATGCCAGTCATTGGAAAATAAATTCACAACTTTTTTTCTTCAATTTGGAAAAAAAGGTCTGCGCTTAAGTTGAAAATATATATATAATTTTTATTTGATGTGGAATAGTCTGTTTATGTTGAAATTATTTCGGTGTTTCGCGAAGTAAATTTCTTCTCGAATTCAACAAACTGGAAACAATTCGTACTCCAAAGTTTTAGAGCGGCAACAAAAGTAAAAGAGAAAGCATGAGTTATTCGGACTACTTGTTCAAGCCCTGCAATTCACAAAATTTGATTTAAATGTTTGAAATTTTTGAAGATATCTCTAAACCTAACATTTAGCACTTCAATATCGTTATTAGAGCTAAATTTCTCACCTTTTAAATTTCTCAGATATGCACAAATTAAATGCTATTAATTTGGACATAAGTTACGTAGGAAATTATTTTTTCGAATAATGAGAAATTCTCTTATAAATAGAAATAAACATGTAATAACTTTCTTTTGGTTAACATTGGGAGAAAGAGTAGTTGAACACTACTTGAAATAAATATAGTGCCTACTGTTGCTTTACTAGACTTTACTAGAAGAATAATTTTCTAATTATTTTTGAGAATTATACATATTAAAGCAAACGAAAATTAGCATGAGAAGCTGAAACACTGAATCAATATTGTGCAGAACTATTATTCAACCATCGTATCTTAGGGCAGTTGATTTTCCTTTAGTGTCCTTTTAACTGTTTGTGATTGAATCTCTGAGGGGTTTTGTGTTCCATGATATTGTACCAATAACCAGCCATATTGATGGTCTCATGTTTTTTGTTTGCTCTTTCTATTATACCGATATCAGTATCATTGGGTAGGAATGAGTGACCTAGAATCATTAATTTCATATCAATTGTTTCTACATCCACTAGAGGGTCATCAACAAATTTCGGGGGAGTAAGTCTAGTTTTTATATTCCTGTTTTTCCAGTGCATAAGTCAAAAAACAGAGCAACATATTTGAATCTCCTGCATCTGCATAGAAATGTATCCTAAGGTATGAAACTAGATCTTCAGAACCCCTTCCATCAGTAGTCTTATCTCGAAGTGCGTATGGTAGTGCTGTTAATACAAAATTTGTGGACATAAAGATTTTTTTCATTCTAGACTATTGAAGTTGTGAGTTTGGCAAATGCATTTTAAACATAAAAATTCAAATTTATTTTTCATCCTGCGAGGCTTCCGCGGCAACATTTTTCAATTCTGCTACAATTTTACTATGTTTTCTGACTTGTATTCTTATCTCTCAAATTGTTAGCAAAATTAATGAAATACTGACAAAAAATCTGAATATTGTATTATGATTATGTCGAAATAGAGATGACTTAGTTGGTTGAAATTTCAACATGAACTCATAACTTGTTAACTACGTGAAAAAATGTAATTTTTTTCTTTTATATGTACGAGTACAATAAAAATAGTCTTCACAATTCTCCTAGACATATCCTACCATTTCAGTTGCTCAATAAAATATAAATTAACCTTAGATTGCCAGTAAAAATATCTTAAAATTCATATTTTGCCAACTATCCTATCTTTGCTGATTAATCCTTGTTGATAATGCTTATTCATAAATAATAAATAGTTGTCGTCGTTGACAAAAGTCATCACTCCCTTATGACCTACTTTCGCTTCTTCCTTTTCAAAGATCACTGCAATGATAAGTAAATTCGGAAATAGTAAAAAGCACCATCGTCTTTAGAAAATGAAGATTTATAGTTTGGTTTTTCTATAAATTTCTATCTTAATAGATATAAACATTTTCGTGATTTGTGTCAATTTTGTGACTCATATATATGTAACACCGAGAGAATTCCGAAAAAAAGGAAAATAAGCTTATTTGTAGATATACAGGAAAAATTAAAGATAAATAAATAAATAGTTTATTTTGTATAAATATTGTAATCAAAATTATTATGAATAATTTCTGCAACATTGTTATCATAAATTGAAAACGCTCATCGTTGACAAATAAAATTTGAAGCAAATGAACAAGTTAGAACACGGTACACAGGACTAGTCAAATCACGTACTCGCAGTGTTATTTGATTATTAGAAAGTGATGAACTTGTGAAAGGAGATAATACAATATTTATGCTGAAAGATATACTAGCAATTCCCAGTATTTTAATTCAAATTTTTCACAACTCTCTCCTTGTTATTGGTGTGATTAACTCGTTTCATATACAAAGACCAGCATTCAAGAATACCTGCTGGATGTCCAAAATATTGAAAACTGCTTCCAAACGCATTTTTGAGTTTTCAGCATGATCAGAGGCGTTGAAGCTATTGTGATAGTTTTTTATTGGTTGATTTTATTATAGTAAGTTATTTGAAGATATGAAGAAAAAAAATTGGGTAAACAGAAAAAAACGTTTACAAAACATACATCGATCACCGAAAAGTACAATACGCTATTATCCTTAAAAACCTATGATATCTATCACACAGCAGTTATATGAGATTTATAAAACAATTTGGTAATAAAAGTTGAAGCTGTTACTTGAGTGACGCAAGAAAAACTTACCACAAAGTAACGATTATACCGAATATATGAAAAACTTATAAATAATTATTAACAAGGTAAGTTTTCAATATATTTGACTGAAAATTTTTCATAAATCCCTCTAAGTAATATATTTGCTAAATATTATTCATTATCATTACATTGGATAGATTCAATAGTTGGAAGGAAGAGACTTGCAGACGATTTGATGATACCTCGGCGGAATACGAATAATGATAAAATTACAAGACAGTAAGATTTTATAGTAGAAATTATGCTGCAAAAATAATGCATATATCACAGACATATGATCCATTCTATATCAAGATGAAAATGTAATTTCTTAATTCTTAAGAGACCCAGCAGCTCTGAACACTCAATTTTATTGGTCACAATTTTGTGTAGGAATATTAAGGAATGAGTCTAATTGCCAGAATTTTTGAGTAACAGTATCTTTCGATCCCAGATTTGAGGATATACTCCACATTTGGAAAAAATAATGAAGTGAAAAGTGGAGCTACAGTTCTAGTTTCGGTGAACTACCTAGAGTTTCATAGTACGAAACTATGGTTCTCCAAGGCTCCTCCAAGGACAAAACTAATATGCTCAAGTTTAATTTACATTCAAATGCAACTTTAAGATTTCTTAAGCAAATTAATATAAACGCGATATTTGAAACAGTTGAATTATTTCCACTACTTTCAGCCAATATAGTTTAGTTTACTCACCATATTTTTTATTTCTAAATTTCACTGTCATTCCCACTCTCTATTAATTGTGTAGTACGTACATTACCATCCCTGTGAACGTGATGAGAGCACATTTGTCATTATGTGAAATGTATTGTTTGCATTTCCTGACCATAAAAACGCATCACATCAAAATAACTACTACAATCAAGATGCATATATGCAGAAACTTGAAGCTCTTTCTTGCATATTGTGATTGTCAACATTAAGTACACATCTGATGAATTATACATATAATAAGTTTCCAAGACTTTACAGTTTCCAAGTGAGGAAATATATATAATGATGAAAATCAATTATTTGTTCAATGAATGTATTGAAATTTGCAACAACACTATTGGTAAATTCAATCCACTTACTTCCAAGATATCGCGGAATCAATATTCTGTTATATATATAATAATAACTATTCCTCGAATTTAAAATTTACTATCGAAATTGGTATTAACTAAAGGCTTACAACAAAAAGTAAGTTTTTCAGATGTTAACCCAAATACAAGTCTTGGAAATATCAACTGGAATATTGAATTACAATTAGTTTTCCTGGAGATGTTATGTGGACCTGTTTAGGTGTTCTGTTGTCTGAGATTCTTTGTACATAATATGCTAGAATAGTTTTTTGGTTTTAAGGTCATCGATTAATGAGTGTCTGACATTATTCTGTAATTTCTTATTATGCCGCATCTGGATTTACCCGCACTCTCTTGTATTCCTCGCAGTGGTTTTAGTCGAATTTTTCAAGGAAAAATTAGACTATTACGGTAGGCATGACTAGATGAAAAATGGGGGGCACATCATTTTTCCCATGTTTTGAGACCTCCTGAACACGATTATGATGGTTTTTCGAATGTCTGTAGTTTATATATATATATATATATATATGGGTCCGATTTGGTTCAAAATTAGCATACATGGCTTTTTTGGCGGCGAATTGATGTTATTAGTTTTGTTGAAAACCATATATTTTAGGGGGTAAGGCATTGTGAATTTTCAATTTTCTTGCGTCTGATGGCAAAATAAAAAGTTGTTCTTCCCAAGACCGAATTAGATCATTATTTTATTTTTGATAAGAATTCGTAGGGTCTTGTTTAATTTTTTTGTAAGTTGTCTTTTAATAATTTCATCATTCTATTATTATAATCTTCTGATTTCATGAAAACAGTTTTATTAGATTTATCTGCTTTCAAAATTTTTAGATTTCTATTTTTATTTATGAATTCTTTGTTTTAGTTATATTTGTAGGTTTGATCGGGTTTTGTTGTTGTTTGTTTTTCAATTTATTTTTGAAATTAGTGGTAATATTACAAGTATCAGATCTTATTTTATTTCGAATTTCGTTATTTAGATGATTGGTGTTGCATTCAATATTATATAAGATATTTGTAACAGGCAATTTTTTGTTACTAGAAATATTTTGTGCAAAATTGGGACCTAAAGATAAAACTTCTTTCACTTCAACTGGTATGACAGTATCAGTTAATTTTCAGCAATAGGTTGTTGTTTTCAAATTAGCTTATCAATTGTCTTAATATTTTTTTCTTTGCTTTTATTAAAAAGTGATTCTCGACATTTCTCCTTAAATTTCTGGAAAATATTAATTAATTGTCATAATATTTTGATAAAGACTTAAAGAAAAGTCGAAACGTCAAAATTCATATTTCTTTTAAAAATTATCAAAAAAAAACTGATTTTAAAGAAATATATATATATATATATATATATATATATATATATATATATATATATATATATATATATGATAATTTCATTTTATTCATGGGTGAAAAAAAAGCTTCGAATAGTATTGCTATTTGATACAGATACATTCCTCAAAAGGAAAAATAGTTTCGAATGAAATTGCTTCAAAACGAAATAATAAATATTTCGCATTATTCACGCTCATTTTAATGTATGAACTGAATTGAATTGAAATGGAATTATTTGTAAAGAGGCTTGATACTTTGCTAATATGATAAATCCGCCGTAAGGGAAAATAAAGATATAGAAGCGCAAAAAATGGGGTGAGTATTTTAAGAAACAGTTTTTGTTATACAATAAATGGACAGATCAGAGTAATGGTTTTTTAGAGAGATATATAATTCATACTTAGATGAGATCAACAATTATTGTTAAATTAGACAACACTAGCTTTTAATGGAACAAAGTTTCCAGATTGACAAAAAAGTAAAAAAGCGAAAATCACCTTCTAAACAGTTACTTGAATAGAAAAGAGATATTCCCAAATTCAAATCTGCAAATAAATGAAAAACAATAGATATTTGGTTCTCAAAAGAACCAAAATTGGCGTACTGCTTATTCGATAAACATAACGAATATAAGTATTATAAAATAAAAACAACTATAGACGTGTTACATATAAGACAAGAAAACTTATCTGGAGATAATAATAGCTTATGTTCCAGTAATAGAACTTTTTTGCTGTTTTACGGAATACGGATAGGAACAACTAAAGAAAAAACGAATAGTACAGATCTAAGCGAAAATATAACCAGAAAACAATCTGTTATTTTTTATTTTAGTTCCGAAAAAAAAAAACAAAAATTACGGATTTCTACGAAATTGGAACGGCTCCACAAAATTTACGAAGAAATAATTATAAAAAATCGAATAATAAGTTCGTCCCAATCCATAAAAAAACCGTCCTTAGTACGGTAACGATTCTGCGCAATATAGATTACGTGTTCCGACCGGGCGGTTATCGTTATACGAACGATTCTGTTTTGCGTTCCTACCGACTTTCTTTTCGGACGGTCTTTTCGATACTTGGTGGATAGCAAGTACTGTTACAAGAACCGTGCATAACCGGAGATTGTTTAGGAAATATTTATAAACGCACATACAGGAAACCCTAGAGTTGACAAAGGGGCCAAGTCTGGGCCAGTTCTGGGAAGCCTGGCCATACCAATGATTACCCAAGCATGGGCCAAGCCTGAATATTCCAGCATTGGACATTCGTTGACAACCCAAGTTTGGACCAAGGTTGGGCCAATCCTGGTTAACCCAGCCTTGGCCATTCACTAGGGACCCAAACTTCGGCTGTTCGGTCACATACGGCGTGGTTCGAGTATTTTCGTTCAACACCCGTCGGCAGCCATACTTTTTTTTATTATGGGTCTGATCAATCCGATCTCCAGTTTATTCAGTGTGTGTGTTTCTTACCACATTTTTATTATTTATTACTACTAAAAGTAACCATGTCTGATGTGTATCTTCGAGTTCAAAGTCTTTGAACGTGCATTGAACAGAGAAAAAAAGCTAACTCAATCGTGAACGGGCAAAGCTTAAATAATTTGAGTGTGAGCATAAACTCTGTGAGTGAGGTTAACGATAGAGGTACAGACTTGTGCAATCTACAAGTCTTTAATAATCATAATTTAAGTGGTTGAGTTAGTGACTATTTTTATATAACTAATTAACTAATATTATTATGATGTTAATTACAGTAAGAGTAAGATATATATAAAAATTTATGTTTGCTTATTTTTAAAATCAAAAAAATCATATTGAATAAAAAATAAATAAAGAAATGAAATAAAGATAAAGAAGAAAAAGTTATGTAATGAATAAGTCCAATAAGACCAAGCTTGGCCCATCGTTATCACTCCAGAGTTTTACCAAGACTGGGCCAAGCCTGGCTTACAAGCTTGGCCCAGAGTTCTACATAGCTGGGCCAAGCCTGGGCCAATCTTATGCCCTTGGAACTTTCCTCTATGGGCGCTCCTAATAGCTGTTCCAAGAACGGTCCAGACTAACAGTCTGGAACAAACATAGAAGTTTCAAGAATCAATTTTGTAAGCTCTACAAATAAAAAGTCAAAAATATATTCCACTAAACTTATCAGGGATATATATATATATATATATATATATATATATATATATATATATATATATATATATATATATATATATCTGTAGGCGATAAAAGAAAGAATCGTTTCATAATTAGCTTCTGCTATTTCAAACTAAAATTGAAGTGGGTGTCGACACATTAATTTATTCAAGATATTGGAAGTGGCTATAAAGCAAACGTGACCCCTGCGCCACAATAATTAATTACGAAATCGGAAAATATCTAAAGAAAAACGTAAAAGGCCAATTAGGCTGTTTCGACCTGATACAAATGTGAATAACTTAAGCAGTAATAAAACGGTTGCTAGAACTAAGCACTCATAATTAGAGGAGTTTTACTTAGAACATAATTTTTTGAACTGATATTCGAAATAAACACGATTCATGATCAAGTATCTCTCATCAACCATATTGGTTATTAGCAATTGATTTATTTACAGACGTTTTTATCAGATAGATATCATTCTCGTCGCAATTCTTTCCTGGTAGGGGTTTAATGTTATTTGGAAAACTACATTGTTGTCTTCATAACGTGAAGAATTTACATTCTAAAAGTATATGTCTTACCCACAGTATAAGGTGTACACATAGGTTTGTTACTTCTACATAGTAAATATACCTGCGTAATTTTAGTTAGATGTATTCTAAGTCTAGTTACTACGACTTCTTTTGAGTGATTACCGCATATTCACGGCCACTGTTCAACACTTTTCTTTATTTGTTCTAATTTCCGAAATTATCCTTTCCGCATGGATTGTCACTGAAGAACAATTTTCATTTTGATATTTGCTTTCATATAACTATAAACCGCACTGCGTCAGCATCTTAATTTCTTTGTATTTATTGATGAGAGTCTATCCACAGAAATAGAATTTAATTTTTATTTGTAGTTCAAGAGGGTTATTTGTATAATAAGTTTGTAAGGAACTCAAGACATTTAAGAAGACTGTTATAATTATAGTTTTGATCCATTAATTTATTTTAGATATTGAAAAAGTGACTCCTGCACTAAAATAATTATTTAAACCAAGCCTTTAAAGAAAATGTAAAAAGCCAATTAATATGTTGCAACAGGTTATTTCGACTTGCTTCAAATGTGATGATTCATATCAAAACATAATTATAGGAGTTTTACTTCAAACATACTTTATTGAATCCATATTCGGAATAAGCACGATACATTATTTAAAAATTCGACACGTGAGGAGATTTTATCATTTCGTAGATTATGTTATAGTAGATATTAGCTACCAAACTAAATTATTCATATTGCTAAGGTATGAAAATAAATTTTATTGACGGCGTTCAGATTTACACTGCTTTTTCATTTATTTTGGTTGTAAATGGAGTCATACTTCTCTTGATCACTTTCAATCAATGTATATTTGAGAACACTCAACCTATAGATCAATAATCTTTCTATGCAGTAAGTTTTCTTTATCGGAACAAGGACTTATTGATTGATCGACTAGTTATTACAAGCGAACTCCTTCATATTTATAAGTCCTCACCACAGTCTGGGAGCAAGCTGGCAATTTTTTGACGAAAAACTGAAATAACGTCCGATGGATCATTTAGACATGCTTTATCTGGAAAATTGATTTCTGCCTGTGCTGCGTTATGATCAGTTTCCAAGGAACTAAGCTGATCAACCTCTATAACAGTTTATCATGTCCTTTTTGATTCACATCTTAGATATACCATTCCCTTATGGGGTACCTGTTGTAAGGCTCAATTCGAGCGAATCTTTTACAAAAGAGAGCGATTAGATATTTACTCGTACTAAACAGTAGGACTCACTGCCGGGTTTTGATAGAAGATTCAACTTATTGATTCTTCCTTCCTTACCAATCTTTAAATCCGTTAGCCCAATCCATAAGCACGCCTCTTCTATTTTAGAAATTTTATTACACAGCTATCCACTTAGGAACGCGAAACACGATATTTATCTACCTACTCCACGTATAGCTCCACGTATAGAATTAGTTGGGAGCTCAATACTATATATTGCGAAAAAATGCACATTACCTACACACATACAATTACAACAACAAAAAACAATAGTGAGAAAACTGAAACTTTGTTGGTACGTTTATTATGATATAGATAAACAGAAAAAGTAGTCTACTCACTTTAAGGTGAGGGGTTGTACATCAGCATGCGTTAATAAAATGTACTAGAAAGCTGAAATTTTAGGAAGTGATAGTTTACTCCAATCACTTTATCGAAAAGCTTTTCGCAATAGAAAAAAGATCGGTTGTCCCTTTACTTCATCAGCTGAGCACCTTTTAACTGCGGAAAGCTGAGGGACCTATTTCTTTTGAGTAACTATCAGTTCTTGATTTTAGAATTTTCAGTTAATATGCAAAATACAGCACTTTTTAAAATGCCAACTATGTCTGCTAGCTCGCGCACTTTCAGTCGACGATCATCATGTTTTTGATTTTCTCTTCTGTTAAAATTAGTTGTTTTGTAATAATTTTGGAAGATTGATAGAAAATTGACGTTTCGACTCAACTTCAGTCTGTAACAAAATATTTTGATATTCATTATGAAGGTGATCTATTGATCAATATAAATATGCGCAAATTGTCAGTGTCAATATCATATTTTGATAAAGATTTAAAGAAAAGACGAAACGTCAATTTTTATCTATCTTCTAAAAATTATTAAAAAAACTAATTTTGGAACATATATATATATATATATATATATATATATATATATATATATATATATATATATATATATATATATATATATAAAGAGGAATCCAATATACAGATGCCAATTTGCAAATCGAAAAAAGATAGTGCATTCGACTTGGAATTTCATCAGCTATCACATAAGGTAAAAATGGGCCGGAGTGCAATTTACACCATATTTGAATGGATTTTAAATTAAAGTTCACAGAGTTTCTGTTGTATGGCTCTGGTATCGCTTATTTGTATATGCAGGATTAAATGAACGATCAGATTGGCATCCGTGTATATATTGACCATTTAGCGGACACTCTGGCTTCTGTATATCTATATTATTTGCACTCAGGCATCCGCACAACGTTGCCAATTCAACGGTTCATCTTAAAATGAAATATTATCGTTGTAATCATATCAGTTACTAGTATAAATCAAATTTTCCGTCGCACCAATGTTGCTCTTGATAATATTCTGTTTTTTCATCAACTGAGGCAACGTATCAAAACGTTATAAGTAATATGTCGATAATTTTCGTCTGTAAAAAAATCTAAAATACGAATAATTGTTAATATCTTTTTTCTTCAAGTAATAAAATGAACAAAAATGTTGATTATCCATTTTTGAACAAGTCAATGTGAAAAATTGAGAAAATTCTATTTTGCAAACCGAAGCTAACGTAACCTGACCAGGTGGCCGTGAGCGTGTATAATTATCGTTAGTGTAACATTATCTATGACATATAATGTAATAATTAGATACTCAATGAATCAACAAAACAATGATTAGGTTCAGTTAGGTAAAAGTGAATTCTCAATATCATAACATCAAACTCTCCATGATTCAATATGAATCGCTTTGAATAATGAGTGAATCATTAATACAATAAAGACCAGTATATGGCAATCCTTATATCTATCAAAACAGTTTGAAGGATGTCTGATAACTTCATTTCTTGATTAAAATTATTGCTTTTAAGTAATACTTTTTGTTTTATATTAATTATGAATTCTGCTCTCATTTCTTATTACAACAATAATATGAATTTGTGATGTTTTTTGAAAAGATAACCTCGACATCAGGTAATTTAAGTATGCTAAGGAATGTCAACAAACACTGAGACAAGAGAAACATAACTGCCCAAAATTGCATTCAAAGATTGTTCAGACATTAATTTAGTACTTTCCGCAAGACAATCACCAGCGATTTCATCACTTGAAACATCAATTTTCATATTATTAGAAATATTCATCTCAAGAGTTCCTAATATATTGTTTGCATCCTGTGGTTCATATTTTGTTTCAACTGGTGCTGCTTGTAGCAGCGAGGACTCAAACGTTAACATATCTAATACGGTGGACGAAGGAACATATTCGGATTCTGAAGTAAGAGATGGATCCGATATTGAAACTAAAACCAAATGTTATTTCAACAAGATTGGTAATGATAGAAATAATAATAATATTGTTGATGTACTGAGCCAATTTCTCAAAATTTTTTAGAAATACAGTCAATTCTCCAGTCCGAAACTGTTGATTGAATATTGATGCTAATTTTCAGACTGCTCCACGACCACCAGTGATTCTATCTTACTCAGAATGATTTGAATTTGTTTTATTAAAGTACTCATCAAGTGTGTGTAGGCAACTATTTTTTATTATTTCCAACAGCAAGGTATGTTTTTGAAAAGTGAAATTCTACATGCATCATTCGTGCTAAGTTAGTGTCGAAGTATATTTTTTACAAATGCTAAAAATTCAGCGAATATATGTTTTCAGTCACAAGAGACGGAAACGTCAACTATCGTCTCCAGTACTTATCCCTCTTATAATATATAGAATTGACGACTTCAAATTATCAATGGAAAAGAAGGAATCGTTTTTATATTGAAAATGCATTTCTGAACTTTTATTTATTAAAAAGGAGATTACAAGTGTGGAAATACCGTGAGATTTAAAAACAATGTATTATTAGTTTGACATTACTCGTTAATCATTTAGATTTGTCTGTAAGTCATTTTGCACTTTCCTGGCTAATACCACGCCGAACATTGAATTACATCCACAACGAAGAGCGTGATGCCGATCGACCGACAATCGAGACAGACATCTCAATGTTTCGCAATTGCAAGGAGAGAGGTATAGCCACCGACTAGTTTCGACCTTGTTATGATCTCATCAGGATGGCATAATACTCTCTCGTCTGGTACCTCTAAACCAGACTGAAAATTACGATGTTACCCTTTGCTTGGATAAAATTCCCACCAATATGAGAGTCCCAAAGAATCAGTTACAGCTTATTGCAATTACAAAGACACGATAAAATTATTCTGAGGAGAGAACTTCTTGCAAAAAATAGCAGCTGTGTTACTCGGTAACGAGTGGACAATTCATGAAAGTAGATATGCGAACAGTCACAAATTTACATTATTTGTTCTACAACAAATTTTCATTTCGCAGTCAGACTAGGTGGTCTGTAAACGTAGATGGGAGCATTCCAAGTGGATTCGTAATAGGACCCTATTTTATTGGAAAATCGGCAAATGGATAGAGTTTCAAGTCGTTTACCGCTACTTCTTAAGGCTTATCAATTTCAAAGAAGGAGTTATCCTTTTTCGAAAGTGAAACTCCATTTTTCTTCTTTAAATGGCGTCGAATAGCTTGATGCATTTATATCAGCATATTATGAAAATCAGCTAGACACAGCAAGTATCATTAAGGGCCCTAATCAAATGGTTCATAGGTGGAAGTTTCATAAACAACATTTAAATAGTACAAAAACTATACAGTTCAGAGTTTTTAGGTTTCGGTATAAGTTATGGGCCAATTCAATCTAAAAGAAGAGCCACATTGTTCAAATTTGGCAGAATGAAATACAGGATGACTCAAAAATGTGAAACTGTTGTAGAGAGTTTGTTGTTCTTCTGTACATGTATATACTTTTCAAAACGAGGTTCGAGTTTTATCAAATCTTTAAGTTGGAGTGGGCCTAAAAACCTTTATCTACGACAGAATATTTGGGTTGTGCGTTTCAAAGTACAGAAGGTGGTGACCTGCATACGACTTTCACGAGGAACTAGTGGAATACCGTATATGGAATATGAAAAAATATTTCTTGTTACGATGGCAAATTGCAACAAATTGAAATCTAAGATACAAAATGTCTCATGTGAAAAATTCAACTTTGTTCTAATAAGACGTTATTGAACAATTGTAATCAATTTCAAAACATGCTGAATTTGTATTCAAATACATTCAAAAAAATTGAAAATGAACAGCTGTTCAAAAGTTGAAGATATTGATAGAGTTAAGAATATTTATTTAATCAGATTTTAAAAGCTGAAACAAAATTTTATGGTACAAGAGAATATATTTGTTAACTGTTGAATACCAAAAATCATAAAATCGTTTCTCATCTCTTTGAATAATGAAAATTAGATAAAGTGCTGAAATAAAAGAATAAAACAAAGGAATTCTTCAAGGGATTTAATGAAAAGGAATGTTTCAACATCAGCTAATATTCAGGTCGAGGATCATGCTCGCCAATGGTATTTTATCCATTTTATCCCAAGCATGCTCTATGGCATTCCCATCTCTTTTGAAATCAATCAATCTGGATGTGGTCTCGCATATCATTATTAAAGAACTACCCATCTTTATATTAGCATCACGGATTCTTCTTTCATCTTTAAGATCAATAAACCAATGAAAATTCTTCTTCCTACGATTTTTTAAGCATAACGAAGATTTGCAGTTGGATAACTATCATCAATATTGTTTGTTTGGGTCCTTTTTCGTCTGTCTGTGTTTAGCCCGCTTGTAATAGCCCGAGGAGACTCTTTAATAGCTATTTTTTTCTTAGTATTATTAAAATCAGCCAAAAAATTTGTTCAGCTATTCAATATTTTTATAAAATAAAAAAATAAGCAATTCTGGATGCAGGTTGCTTATCATAGATCACAAAAATGGAATAGAGAAATTTCCAAAAAACAGCACCAAAATAAAACTAACGTTTATTCTGAGACATCGACAACAGAAGGGTTTCTGTGATCTACCATATTGGTGACACTGAAATAATGTCCAGTTTTTTAGTTTTTTAATCAGCTCTTAAATGTTCGGAGAGTTTTGAATGTTGCTTCGAATAGTCAGTAAAAAATTAGATTTGAATTGGCACCTTTTGCTTATAAGCTTCAATACGGATCTCTGAATATGATCACAATTTTAAACTAAAATGGTTAATTTTTTGGTTCGTCCCAAGAATTGTATTAATTCTTGTTAAAATTTTGAAATTCACAGGATTCAAAATTCAATATTCAAAGTGACGTTGATAGAAATATTGATTAATTGAAATATTAATTGTGGTTACTATAGAAATTTTTATTAATTTTTAATTGGTTATGCTATGAATGTAGCTGAAAATTTATTGGTTAGAATATAAATGACAATAAATTTTATAGATTAGGTCGTTATAAGAAGAGTTGAAATTTATTGGTTGTTAATAATGTTGAATTTGAATAGAATTTATTTTTTCAATATCTAAAAATATGCATATATTACAATAAGGTGATTTAAATCGGTTTTCTTCTGAATGCATTTACCATTTTGGGCAATATATGTTGTTTCATATATATATATATATATATATATATATATATATATATATATATATATATATATATATTCATATATATATATACAGGGTGTTTCTATATTCGACCGACAACGCTCTACCACAGAGAGATCTCAATAAACTTTGGAGAAATTTAATCAGTGGCGCGCTGTCAGGGTTGATTGTCACTTTTATCCTCCTATTTTTTACGCTACTCGAAATATATTAAACTTACTCCACTTTGGTGTTTCCTTGACACGTTCCCAATAGGAAACCGCTCATAATATAGCTGGCAAAGACTTCTTCACAATTTTGTTTCTTAGACCTTTTGATATATAATTGCATCTAAATGTTCTTGATTTTAGGTTTCTTCTGTTTATTATATATATATATATATATATATATATATATATATATATATATATATATATATATATATATATATATAATCATGTAAAACCAAAAATACTACACAATTAACATTTTGAATAACTAGGTGTAACGAAATATTGGGTATGAGAAATTTTATGTTGCCGAAGGTATATCCAGAGTTCTGTATTTTCTTTTTCTAATATGTACCTGAATTTTGGTGTGCGTTTCTACAAAAATTATGGTAAAGCATTATGTCACTGTCGCATCGCAATTAAAATAAATGAAACGCCAAAAAATTCAACGATCGATTATAATATGCACCGGAAAACCTTCAAGTACGTTGTAGAAACAAAAGTAAATTCAAAAATGCGGCAGCAGCTAAATACTTTTATGGCTCTCACGACCGCTCGATAGGGAGGAACTTAAACGTTCCACAAGCTTTCATTGGCTAACCTTATTGTTAATTTGCGATTAATCTATGAGTTATAGACATGTGATTATTTGGTGATTTTTTATCGATTTTTTTTGCTTAATGCAGTGATATAACTAGCATGCGAACGTTTTGAAACACCCCAATAACAGTTTTATGAAAATAAAAACAAGTTTTGAAAGTAGAATCGAGTTCTATAAATATATCCATATACTTTTAAATGAAAATACTCTGTTTCTGATAACAAAAATGCTTTTTTGGATTTACTTCTTTGTTCTGGGTGCGATGAAACGAAATAGGTGCATCAGTTACTGTGGTATGTCATCATCAGTTTTTCTGGGTAAGCTCAACTAATAAATCAAGGTATGCCATATGACAGCACTCATTACAATGAGCTCAATCTTTCAGTCGTCAGCTGTGCAATTTTTTACCGTGAACTACTTTTTTCGATAAACTGATAAAGTCAATTTCCATTTCTCAAATTTTAGGTTTCTTAATATTATGTTACTTGATGCACCATTAATTCAACTGACTTCTTTTTTGTTTATTTATATCATAATAAACGCATTCACAAAGTTAGTTTCCTTTATATTTCTTTTTATGTCTTAATTATGAGTGTGTAGTTGTGGCTATACCTACCGTTAGTGTAGAAGATGTGAAGAAGTTCATTACATTTATTACCAAAATATAACAAAAAATAACTATAGGACAACAACTTAGTTATCTTAAAATAGTCACTCACAATCTCAGCTAGATTCTGGACGTCAGATCAACAAGTTTTCTAGGTACTGTTTGTTGCAAGTCCATTTTTCATTAAAAACATATTTTGAAAATTTGCTTCACAAACATTGACTGAAAACGTTTCTGATTTCTATCACAAAATTTATAAAGTTTTGAATTAACAATAGATAAAACCTTATTTTGATTCTTCTATTATACATACCGAAGCAAAAGATTCATTGATGACACAACATTAACAATGTTGAAACAATGGATGTTTGAAATTATGACAAGTATAACACTTCACTGTTTCTCTTAACATCTCTCGTCTACTTCTAGGATAATATATATTGCGATACTTCTTTCAAAACAACAGAAACGCTCTGAAATATTAATACAAAAAAAAGAAATAAGAAGAGTCCTTCTCAACTTCATAATGTTGAAGTTTCGTAATAAACCGGAAAAGATGTGGCAGTGATGATCTCTCGGAAATAATGGAAATACACGGAATTAACTGAATGGAACAGGAAAATGTTACAGTCTGAGCTGGGCGAATAATTTCCACTTGTGAATAGCTTCTCTGTAATGAGCAGAATGATGATGAGATTAAAAGTAAAGCAAAGGAAGTAAAGCTAATTCTTTTCCACAAAAGCTGTAAGACCGATTATATATAGAGATCAAGAAGTGCTTGAAATTATTAAAAAGGTTATTATGAATAAATATACCGTACTTACTACACATTAAGAAATTATTTCATTTTCTAAAGTGATTATCCATCTCAACTATCAAAAAATGTCTCAAAACTCTTATTAAAACAAAGTTCTAATACTCATAAATTGACTAAAGTTTCATAAAGAAGTCACTATTAAATCAGAAGCTAGTCACACTACAAACTTATCAAATTTATTTTAATTTTCTTAGACAGGGTGGCCCATTAGGGTGTGCAAGTGCAATAACTTACTAGATAAAATATACAAAAAAAATTTGAATAAAAGTTGTTATATTTGCACATAAAATATTTGGAGGTATACCTAAGCGTGACAACATGAAGTACAGTTTTTTTAAATTGGACACCATGTATATTCACATATATCTAGCCCCGACTTTTCTTTTCCCATAAATGGTGACGTTGCCAAGTTGGAGCCAAAAATATGAAGATTTGACGAAAATTGGTGCACTATAAATGTTGCTTAGTAAATGTTATTAGTGAGAAGTAACAAAACTTGTTTGGTAAGTACGTAGGTAAAGGATGGCTGGAATGTCTGAACAGAGTAGAAGTTTCGATTGGGTTTCGAGGTGTTTTTTAGATAAGCATCAATTCGGGAGATTTCAATTAGCAAAAACTTAATTTTTTTAAATAGAACATCCAGTATATTATTTTACCATTTTATGAAATTTTTTAACAAGTAATCACTGAATGTGACGTTTCAAATACTTCTAGTTTTTGTGACAAAATCAAACCAGTAATTTTCTACCTTTAAAAACTGCAATAAAATAAATAGGGTATCTATAAAACTAAATTAAGCATCTTACCAACAATTGATATGAAAATGTCCATAGTTTTATGAAGTAACCTGAATTTGACATTTTCACAGTTTAAGTCACAGTGATAAGTTATTATCTAGACGCATTACCAAGAAGAGGAAGCAATTAAGATCATGAATTTTCTGATACAAGAATTTACAGATATGATTTTTGCATTGGGTGCCAGTGATAAGAACTGTTCACTCGCACAAAGGATATATCAACAGAAATTTCCAGATTGGAAATTTGCTTCAACGATTTACCAGAACTGGTAGTGTAGCTTACGAAAAAAGCGAAAGGTTGAAGAATGCAATGTCACAGGTCAATGAGATGACTGTAATGTTAAAAGTTACGAAAGATCCTCATATCTCGACACGAGAAATATCAAAACAAACCGACATAAGTCGTAATGTCGTTCAAAAAATTCTATGCAAGAACAAAATGCATCCTTACCGTATACAGCGAATCCAGAAACTATTGAATGGGCTCAAGAACAACTTCAGCAAAACAGAGATTTTTTCAATTTTGTATTATTTGCTGTAGAAGCAACATTTCATAAAAATGGGTTTGTTAATAGACACAATTTCCATTATTATGCAACAGATCAACCGCATTGTATACGGACTATTAGTCAAACAAGGTGGTCATTAAATGTATGGGGTGGAATAATTGGACATCATGTAATATGCTCATATTTCTTTGACGGAACTGTTAATGGGCAAGTTTATTTAAATTTCTTACAAAACGAATTACCCCAACTACTTCAGCAATTACCTGCTCATGATAGGTGGCGAATGAGGTACCTATATGACGGTGTACCAGTTCACCATACCCAACTGATCAATTCACATTCAAATAATGAATTTCCCAGACGAGGATCCCATAAATGGCCACCTCGTTCACCGGACCTTAAAAAATGTTTTTTTTTGGTGGGGTTATGTCAAAGAACAAGTGTACAAAACACCTGCGACTACTAAGGAAGACATGAAGAATAGAATTAAGGAGGTTTTACGAAGTTCTGATGTCAATATGTTACATCGTACTGATAGAGCTCTTGATGATCGCATACATTATTGTATGGAAATAAATTGTGGTCATTTTGAACATTTAATAAAATAATTATCTCAAGTTTTTAGTTCTTTCTCATTTGTTGTTAGTTATTTTTGTTTAATTTGTTTATTTTGTGTTTTGAAGATACCCTATTTATTTTATTACAGTTTTTAAACGTATAGAATTACAGTTTTGATATTGTCACAAAAGCAAGAAGTATTTTAAACGTCACATTCAGTGTTTACTGGTTAAAAAGGTGAATAAATTTAAAGTAAAAATACAATTTTCTTAAAAACAGACAATTTTAGAGTGTATATTATCAGTCATAATTTGAAGGAATAATATAGTTTTATGAAATGATGAAATAATATACTGGATGTTCCATTTAAAAGAATGAAGTTTATACTAATTGAAAGCTCCCGAATTAATGCTAATCTAAAAAACACCACGAAACCCAATCGAAACTTCTACTATGTTCAGAAATTTCAGCCATCCTTTACTTTCGTGCTTACCAAACAAGTTTAGTTACTTCTCACTAATAGAAAAGACAAGGCTAGATGCAGAATTTTACGATGAATTCGATGGTGAACAAATATACAGGCTGTCCTTTTTAAACCAACTTACTTCATTTTGTCACGCTTAGGCTGAGTATACCTCAAAATATTTTATAAATGTGTCTCTGTGCAAATATAACAACTTTTATTAAAAATATTTTTTGTATATTTTATCTTAAATGAGTTATTGCACTTCCACATACTAATGAGTCACCCGATTTTCACATACTATGCCGCCCATTTTCGTGAGAAGCTAGATAATACCATAAAGATAACAATTTCTAAGACATGGGAAAAAAGCTATTTATTGGGTGATAATCGTATTCACCTTTTTCCTGATCGGAGGAAGAGAATAGATAAATTTCTAATGATGGAAAGAAATAGAACAAAGAGACGGTTATTGACAAATTAACATTATAAAGTCAACTAGATACGATAGGCTGAAAAAATTTGCAATTAAGTTGATCTTAATCATATATTATTTGCAAATGTTAGTATTGATTCTGAAAATAGAATTCGGAAGCTCATAATTATATGGAATGTGAACATACAAGAAAACGAGAATAAAGTTACATGATTGATACAGAAAAGGATTCAAATATGAAAAAATAGACAAAGTATTACCATATAAATAAGACTCGGAGTTAACAAACAGAGCCAATAACTTATAAACGATCAAAACTAAGATATAATCAGAAACAAAGACATAAGAAAAATAACAATATTAATAATGAATAGATAAATTGGAATGGACGTATAACGCGAATAAGTCAACAAAAAATGGGCAGAAAAATGATGATAGTAGGTGGAAAAAATGAAAGCAAAAGATATTGGATTGATCACATAGAGAAACTCGAACGAATTGAAAGAAATACTCTGGAATGGACTTACTTACCAGAAGTATGGAAGAAAAAACGAATTGCTGGAGTAGGCATATGGAACAAACAAAAAGAAGCTTATTTTTGAGTATACCAATGTCTCTCTTATTGTTACAAATAAATAATTTTTAGAAGTGTATTGTATGGCGTTATACAGTTTTTAACATCTTTTAATTATGTAGATACAAATATCCATATGATAAGTCTCGTAAAATGAATTTTTTTTATCTGTACCAATAAAGACAGTCAACTACATGAATGTTTTTTCATACGATTAAATGTTCAATAAATTATATCAAAATATCGTCGTGTTTGTCTTGAATAAGTAGCATTACCTTCGGGACCGTTAATTTGATATGCACCTGATTGCTACAAATATTGACTGTAGTTTGTGAAATAGGCTTCTAACATTGAGGTTATACACGCGATTGAATATTGCTTGCAATACGACATATCTTCCAGCTGAATAAATAAACTTAATAGAGATCACCATTGTATAGACACGATAAATTCATAATTCAGTGAAAAACTGTCAATTTTATAGGTTATAGGTTAGATTATCACTGGTTAAAATATTGGTTGAATTCAGGGTTATTCATAAATAAAGTATTCGGGCAACCGAGGATAACAAGCAGGATGAAATACTCTTTATTAGGTCAGTAAAGAAATTAAACCCCAAAAAATATGCAATGAAACTTCCGTGGTATTCTCTTCAATTACACAAGTCTCTTTCCAAATCCACGATGCTATAATAAGATGTACAGAAAAACGACTTTTCAATTAAACTTAATTATAAATTTGGTAGGCTGCGTAGAGACAATTCTTTTGTATTCACTTCTGATGACATTAACAATAATTCGAACCAAAATGAAAATAAAACTCTATATAATGACTCCTTACTATAAATAGCAATTATTTTCCACAAACTGCATTCGGAGACTAAAAATAATTGGTAGCTATTTCATCAAGGCAATTTGTTTAAAACGCTTCATTAACGGTACACAATTTGTAAAAAGCACTGCCTGTTCGAGACATAAAATAAAACAGATGGAAATGAAGTGATTAAACGGTTTGAATTATTTACCATATTGTTTTTCCGGTGAAAAATAAATTGAATTCTCTTGGTTTTCTTGTTCTCTACAAATGTTTCCTGTCTTCGTGAGCTCATAAACTGAGGGACAGTGTCTTATTTTCACTCTATATTGAATGTTATTTTAATATCAGAAGAATATTAACTAGTTATCCTTCCAAATCTTCAAAATCCAGCCTATAGACATATTTAGTATACAAATGCGAAGACTGTAGCCGTTATTACATATGGGTATAAAAATCTAAAGTATTCCACTCTATGTTTTATTTTTATGAAAGACTTCAAGCAAAATTTCAGGTAGTCGTTTAGATTAATTTTGTTTTATACCAAACAATTATTATGTATACTGTTTTTAAATACCTTTCCTCCTTGGTGAAATTTACTGTTGGCAATACCTTAGTAAATTATAGGAACAATTGCTAGTTTTCTAATTTGAGCTATTTTGAGTTGTATCAGTACATTATAGTATTCTTATCTTAAGTTTGAACCAATAAGGCCTAAAATATGGTTAATAGTCACGAGAAAGGAAATAAAAAAATAAAGCAGGGAAATACGGTCTAAATAACATGATGTTCAGAAGTCAATATTGAAAACGCATTTACTACACTATACGCTTCTATAGTATATTCCTTTTAATATATTTTCTAATAGGTTTGTGTACAATGTATTTCACGTTATTGTAATCTTAATTTCATTATTATTCATTAATAATTTCCAAATTGTATCATTTCAAAAAAGTTTGGAAAAACTGGAATAAAACAGGCTTAAAGGTTGCAGAAGAAGACTATGTTTAGAATTATAATAAGCAAGTGAAACTGAAAGTGGTCAGATTCTAAAAACAGCTCAGTTTTTGGAAAATTTGTTTAAATGATACAATGTGCGACTTCGTTCTAATATGCTTTGTTTTCTCAATGGAACTGCCTAAATTATAATTCTGATTATTTCCCAAACTATGACTTCAGTAGTTTTTAAAATAGACCACTAATCACTTATTCTGTCCATCAAATCCCAATTATGTTATTTACTGTATCTTCAATACGCCAGTCTGAATATTATACAGTGTGAATTTTATATATGGAACGCCTCAATTATCTCGGAAACGGCTTGTACGATTTTTATAAATTTTTGTGCGCAAGGGTCTTGTGATACGGCTGGTATTATGGTGTATCTACATTGTTGTCAGATCTTTCCCTTTTCCGGACAAATATTGAACTTTGTTATTTCAAATAAATCCCATTTATATATATATATATATATATATATATATATATATATATATATATATATATATATATATATATATATATATTGTTATGGTATGAATATATCCAAAATAAATTATTAAATAATAATAAGATATAAATAAAGCAATAAGTTCAGTTCTGTTATTCGGTTACTTAGAGCAGTTTATCACAATAAAATAAATAACATTCTTTATAATAAGTTTTGGCCAACACTATATTCTAAATTATTATTTAATTTTGACAAATCCTGTATAATCGAAGAATTTAATCCATAAATTGACAGATAAAAACAGGAGCACCAACTTCAAAAATTTGTGTGACATACCAACATAAATTTTAAGGTTATAAATGATAAAATATAAAAATTTTGACAACTGCAATGATAAAATTAATAACATAGGAATGAAATAAATACAACAAAGAAATTATAGAATAATATTATTTGAATAAAGTCACAATAATTTAAAAATTTAGAAATGACAATTTAGTAACTAACTTTTAAAATAAATATCATTGGTTAAAAAAAAACAATGAAGAAGAGAATCAACAACGAGAGAAATTTTTTTTTGCAAGAGAAAAAAGAGTAAAATAATTTTAATTGAAATTTAAAAAAATTAAAATCTTGATAAAAAAGGCAAAAAATATTCAAAGGATTGATAATTAATAATTGTATAAGTGTAGTAATAAGAAATTAGTGAAAACAATTAAATAAAGTGAAATAAATGAGAATACTCACAAAGGGACAATTTCCAAGATAAAGAAGTTGTGAAAAGGAAAAGAACAGGAGTGGAACTACAGCGGAGTATCTGTTTATTCTGCAAGGCCGTAACAATTTCCAATTTAAAAAAAAAAAAAATTAAAAATACAACATAACAAACACTTAAGGTACTGTTCTATTAAGTTTTTTTTTTTTTTTTTTTAATAACGACTTGTCGCACTTCCTCAGCAATTTGCTGGGAAACATTCACCACCTCTGCGGAGTCCTGCTTTGCAGAGAGGCTCGGACGGTTGGAGTGTCCTTCTAGTCGTCTACGGCCCCTTTTGTCACTTATGGCATCGTTCCTGGAACATACTTCATGAGTGACGGGCTATCAGTGGTTTCCTTTTACCCTACGTCTCCCTTCCCCTCTCGGGATTAGGAGTTCGGGTTCCTTTCTCTCTGCTGTCTTTGCCTTTCATCTTTTTCCTTGTTGCTGAGAATACTCTTAGCCAAGTTCTGCACCAATTTCCAGTTCTCTGTGCTGTCAAGCATCTTCTCTACAATGTTGTCTGGAGTGAGCTCGCATTCCAGCTGTCTGTAAGTCCTGTCTCTGACCTCTCTCCACTTGTAGCATACGAAGATGGTATGTTCGGCGGTGTCTACGGCGGCACAGTATATACATCTATCCGTGGTGTCTTTTCTGAACCGTTTAGCATAGCATCGAAAGACGCCATGTCCTGTTAGGACCTGTGTCAGGTAGTAGTCTACCTGGCGGTGCTCGCACTTAACCCACGGCTTGATGTCTGGTATTAACCTTTTGGTCCATTGGGCCTTTACTGTCTCACCTTCCCATCTAGTTTGCCATGTTGTGAGGGAACTTTCTCTAGCTTCGTTGCTATTCTGTAGCGATTTGTACTTGGATGTTCTTTCCTGGGCTAAGAGGTCAATGGGCACCGTAGCCGTAATTACTTGGAGTGCTACTCCAGACACAGTTCGGAAGGCGGAGGCTACTCGCAACAGCATGTCTCTTTGTGCTCTATTGACCGTAGTAAAGTGCTTTTTTCTCATAAGCGCTTTTTGCCATATTGGGGCTCCATATAGGACAATATTTTGCATAGCACTACACAACACTGCTCTTTTGCTTTGCCTAGGACCTCCTACGTTTGGCATAATCCGAGCAAGTTTGGACACCCTTTCTGTAGCTTTCTTTGTTACTGTTTCTACATGTTTGCCAAAATTTCTACTTTCGTCAATGGTTATACCTAGGTATCTCAAGTTCTTTGCTGGCTTTATATTGACTCCGTCTACGCTGAAGCTTATTTTCTCCCTCTTTTGTTTACCCTTTAGTAGGATTGCCTCAGTTTTGTGGGGGGCAAGAGCAAGCTTGTTGTCTCTCATCCAGGTATTTATTTTTTCCAGGCACATGTTGGTGTTAGTAACCAATGTCTGTTGGCTTTCTGCTCCGACTATCAGCGCCAGATCGTCAGCAAATCCTATTGTTACAGCATTACGAGTTAGTTCTAAGCTCAGCACGCCGTCATATAGTACATTCCATAGCAGTGGGCCTAGGACGGAACCCTGGGGAACACCTGACGTAATATCCATCTCCCTATTCTTTTCTAATTGCAGCTTTCTGTTTCTTAAATAGTTAGAGACAAGGTTTATTAGATATGTCGATATATTCCTTTTTTGTAGCTCTTTGATAATCAGGCTGTGACATGCAGTGTTGAAAGCATTCTTAACGTCAATTGTGACAAGGGTGCAGAATCTACTTTTGAACTCCGTTACAGTATTCAGTGCAGCTTCTACAGCCTGGATCGTGGATTTCCCTTTTTGAAAGCCATACTGACACATGTGCAACCCTCCTCTGTCTTCAAGCTCATCTTGTAGTCTTCCCCGTATGAACGCTTCTAGTAACTTGCTCAAGGAATTTAACAGACAGAGTGGTCTGTAGGAACTAGGTAACTCAGCTGGCTTTCCTGGTTTTAGTATTAAAACCATCTTTGCAACTTTCCATTCATTTGGAAATTCCTGTTTTTGAAGTAGTTTGTTCATCATGCCTAATAACCAATCTGGGGCACAATCTGCTACTATTTTGATAGCCTTAGGGGGAATTTGGTCAATTCCAGGTGATTTTCCACATTTGATACTTTGGGCTACCTTCCTTAGCTCTTCTGCTGTGAAGGGTGGGGCTGGAGCTTCCTTTTCAGGGTATCTCCACTTATCATTTCCGGGTGGAAACAGTACTGCCACGATTTCGGATTTCTTTTCGATGTCAAGCTCATAGGGTTTTAGAGTATTAAGCTTTTTTGCTACTAGCTTATACGCGTCTCCCCATATATTATTATCGAGTTCTTTGCATATGTCGTTCCAGTATTTCTTCTTTGATTCCTTAATTAGGCAGCAGAGTTCCCTTCTATTGGTCTTGTACGCCTCTTTCATTGCTTCAATATCGTCTCGATTTGGGTTGTTTCTTCTCGCCGCACGTTGTTGTACCCTTCTTAATCTGTTGCATAGTGACCGTTTTTCAGCAATGTTTTCATTCCACCAATATGATGTTTCAGTCTTTAGAATTCGATTTTGCGTGCTGTTCTTGCTTGCCATCTGTATCAGCTTGGTTACTGTTTCATGACTCATTTCATCTGGAGTAATGGTAAGCAACTCTATGCAGGCTTTAAAGGCGGTCCAATCAATAAGGGGCCTTATTGAAGTTGTTTTGGTCTTCGCTCTATCTACTTTAATTTCGAATGCGATATATCTGTGCTCTGTCAGTGTTTCGGTATCAAGTATCTCCCAGTTGGTTACTCTTTGAGATACACGATTGGTTGCTATGGTGACATCAATAAAGGACTCGCTATCTCCTCGGATAAATGTGGGCTCATTTCCAGTATTCAGAACCACCAAATCGCGAGCGTTGATCCATTCCACCCAGTATTGACCCTTTTCATCGGTTACAGGTGATCCCCACATTGGGGACTTGGCATTTAGGTCTCCCAGAATAATGGCATCACTGTTGTTCGTTATGTGCTCCATTATACTGTCCACCTCAGTTTTGTAGTCTTCCATGCTGATGTTTGGGGATATATAGCAACATATCAGCTCAAGATCTTTGAGTTTGATAATTACGTGACCATCTCCGACTACGTGGTTTATTACGCTAAGCTTTTTATTCAGAAGTAGGACCCCCACATTATGCCTGCTGTCCTTGATCCAGTTTGCTTCTTTGGTCCTTTTTTTGTTCGGTTCCCCAGTTACCATAATATCAATACCTTGCTGAACTGCGGTGGCATACGCCATGTCTTGGGCTGTATAGGCACGTCCAACGTTGGCTTGAAGTATTTTAATATTGAACACTAAAGTTTTGACCGCGTGCAGTGCTGAGCCTGCGTCTGGTGTCACTAATTGCTTTTGATTTTTCCTTTACAAGCTTAAGGTAGTAAGGGCAAGCAGTCTGGTCAGCTCTGTGACCGTCTTTTTTGCATGTTAGGCAATAGCTTTTGTTAGTACAGTCTTTGGCCTTGTGGTTATCTTTGCCGCATTTAAGGCACATCTTCGAGTTATCGGTTCCTTTGCATTCATTGGTGCGGTGGCCAAACTCCAAACATTTGTAACACCTGGTGATTTTGACCCTTGCTCGGACCTGGCACGGTGCCCACCCTATTCTCACAGTATCCATTTTGAGTAATTCGCTGGCCACTCTTCTTTTGACCGCAAGTGTAGCAGTTTGGTTTCCCCTCTGGTTTGGTCTGCAAGAGAGCACTCGGACGTCATCTTCTTTTGCGTTTGCTACGCTTTTCCTGACATCTTGCTCTATCTGTTTTGCGTTCATATCTCCGTCTATGTCCGAGATATGAATAATGTCTTCATCTCTTTTAATTTCTACCTGGGTATCTTTATCCTTGTCCATTATAGCTTGTCTGAGGGCGGTTACTTGATTTTTTTCTCCAAGTATCTCCATAAGGACATCACCCTTAGCGGTTTTCTTAATGCCTTTTACCTTAACACCCATCTCATCTATGTTCACACTACTCTTGATCGAACGGAGTATGTCAGCATATTGCTTTCCTTCAGATTTGATTATAATCTTCTCTGTTGTCGTCGCTGGTCCTCCCTTACTTGACTTAGGTGCTAGTCGGCTTGGATCTCTAGGTATAATAACTTGCACTTTGACCTCAGATCCTCTGAAGATACCTTCTGCGCACTTTCTAAGGTAGATTTTATCAATTTTGCCGAAGGCTACTACTTGAATTTCCGTCACTCCATGGTTTTGAACCTCTGCTTGCAGTTTGCCTAGCAACTGATATAGTTGACCCATGTCGTTTTTCCCTTCTGGGTTGACCTTGTACGGCAGCATGTACATGGTTCTTGACCTTGCTCCATTTTTGCCTTTGCTGAGTATGACCTCGGTGTTCGTCCTCACATATTCAATACACCCTTCCTCAAGTTCTTCGCACATAAGGCTTGTTATTTCCGGAAAGTTGCATTTTAGGTCGCTTTCCGTAGTGGTGGTCAAGGTTACATCAGGGTCTGCTACTATTACCAGGTCTCCTCGAAGCTCTCTAAGCGATCCCAGCTCTGTAACAACGGTGCTTTGGTAGCAGCTTTCTGGCCACTCGAGATGTATTACCTCTTCTAGCCCTGTCCATCCTTTTCTTGCTGTTATTTGCGTCTCAACCCTGGTACGTATTTCATTTGTAAGATCGAGTAACTCTCGTCTTATGTCGGTTTCATCAGCTTGGACTCCTATACTTTGTCTTGCGTAGCTAGGATTATTGTCCTCTGGTTTAGCTAAATTATTAGCAGTTTTGCTCTTACCTGGCGATGATTGCTCAGTGTTGTTTCGCACCATCTGCGTGTGTCTGATGTTTAAAACATCCATTCTTCTGTTCAGGGTTGCCATTATGCTTACGAGCTCTCTCGTTATTGCCTTGATTTCAGTTTTTGTCTTTGTACTCACTTTGACTTCATTTTTTAATTCGTCGACTTTTTTATTAAGACTACCCAAGGCGGTCATAGCAGCAGTCATCTCTTGGCTAGTATCATCCGGGATATGCTTTCCATGTGAGTCTCGCTTTCGTTTCTTTTTGTCTGGACTGGTATTTTTTGCCAGTCCATCGTGACTGTTGTCGCTACTTGCTTCGTACGCCGTGTTACTGTGGCTCCCAGTCTTGTCATCTTGACGTGTGCCAGAGTTTGTCTCTAGGCTAGCAAAAACATCATCCGTGGCAGAGGCAGTTGAATCTTTGCGATTCATTGGTGGTGTTCTTGCCAATGAGGATCTCCTAACACTAGGGTCTGTAGTAAACATCCAGTGATACCCTGTTGGGGTCATATCTCCTTCATTTTGTCCTTTGTCTTCTAAAGACAATGCAGTTTTTTCGTCGTTTGAACTATTTTTGTTCTATTAAGTTTCTATTAAGTTTAAGTATTTCTTCTAGTATATAATATTTGAGTTCACATTTCCATATAAATTAGTTTTATGAGTGTAATTATGAGTATGAATGAATGAATGAATGTTTGTAAAATAAAATAATTGTAATAGCTAGTTAAGAAATTGTATATTTTGAATATTTTATTCATTATAAAGAACAGACCCGGTCTTAAAACTATTATAATCTGACCTTATAACCATAACAATTTATCGCAATAAAATTTTTTAATTTGACCTCACAATATAATACCCTGAGAATAAAAAAAATAATAATAACATAATAAAATAAAGAAATTCAAATAATTACTAATGGCTCCCAAATTAAAATCGGATTTTATTTAAAATAAAATTTATAAAAATAAACATTACACACTATAATACCATAACAATATATATGGTTTTAGAAATCGCTAAGAAAAATTGATTATTTCCCATGTAATATTCTCCATACCTAAATGCAATAATTTCGGAGTTATACAATAATTATTGTACATTTAGATGGCTACGATTGAATAAACTTGTTTAATTGGAATATTCTTTAATAATATATGTGCTAATAAAAATTTCGTAATAAGATCTAGTGTCAGTAAGTTAGTAAAGTTTAACGAAACTGGTACAGTAAAATATTTATCCAAATCATGGCGCAGAAAACCTACAACTAAAGACAAATCTTTAAATGTTTGTGTCTTGTTAGAAGTAGAAAAATTTTATTTTAGAATTTTAGAAAGCATACAGTAAAGGCGATTATAGCGGATGCTCAAAATGTCCATTACTTAAATACTTTGAAATACATTTTGCAACATCTCTGACCGCTCAATTCTTTTATTTCTGTGGTAATTCTTTTAATTCCTGAATATTGGCAGATTTTGTTTTAAAAACGATGTTTTTAAGTGATCCCACAGGAAATTGCTAAAGAATTCAAGTCGGGTGATCGCGGGGGCCATTCGATAAAACCACGGTTTCCAATCCATATTGTGGGAAACACATTATTTAGGTATTGCCGCATCACACACGCACAGTGAGGTGTGGTACCATCTTGTTGTAGCCAAATATTGTCGTTTGAGATATTTGTAATGTGTGAAAATTTCTAATAATGAAGTTTTATTTAAATTTAATTAACATACTCACTTGGATTGGGAAATATTCGAGTCATCTCAGGTATAATACTATATACTACTTTTCCAATAAATCTAAGCACGCCGCACCATTTAAGTTATCATCTATAAAAGGACACCAATTATTTTGTCGCCGATTTACGTTTCCATTAATATCGAATAAACTCGTATATAAATTTCTTTAATTTCTTAGACTTCAAATATTAAAATGAAATACACAAACAAATTGATTGTTGTGCTGTGGGAGCCTTCATTTCAAATGTTATAGCACAATTGGTAATGGAAAATCTTGAGGAAACGGTTCTAAGCAAACTTAATATAAACATTCCATTCTTTTTCCGATATTTAGATGATTGTATTACTGCTGTAACAAAGAATCAAATTGAAAACATAAATAAAAAAATAAATTCTCATCATGAAAAACTTCAATTCACAATCGGAATCGAACAAAATAATAAAATCAATTTTCTTGATGTCACATTATATGAAATTAACAATATAAGAACTGAATGGTATACGCAACCAACCTAACCTAACCTAACCAATCTCTGAACTGTAGATTCTAGACCTCAAAATATGATGATTCTGCTCAACATGCCTTATGCAAATATTGCTAGTTTCAAAGCTTGATCAAAGTTTAAATTTAAATTTTGATTTTCGCAAAAATTTTTTATGTTTTCACAATTTCACGAGTTTAAGGTTAACATTTGGTGTGGTGTAATATGTGGGTATTTAATAGGTCCTTTTGAACTGCCAACCAATTTAAATGGACCTCTTTATTTAGATTTTCTTCAAGAACATTTACACGAATTACTAGAGGGTATACCTCTCGCTTTAAGACAAAATATGAAGTTTTTACACGACGGAGCACCACGAACTTTAAAGTTCGTCAATACTTAAACGAACAGTTTTCGCATCGACGGATTGATCGTGGAAGTGAGTTTGCTTAGCCACTTAGAGGCTCTGATTTAAATCCTTTGGATTTTTTAATTTGGTCGCAAATGAAGGCATTAGTATACAAAGAAAAAATTACTTCTCTTCCACAACTGCGACGGAAAATAGAAGAAGCCGCGTATGTAATTAAAAATAATAGACAAGGCTTATTTGATATTAAGAGATCTTTACGAAAGCGGATCATAAAGTGTATTGAAGTTAATGGTGGGCATTTTGAGCATTTGCTTTGAAGTTTTTTATTTTTGTTTACAAATTTGTAATTGTTACATATTTAAGGAATAATAAAATTTTTTTTATGAAAAAATTAAAATTTATTGAACTTTTTAGAAGCAATTAACTCGATAACCGATTGAGTTACACGAATCAAAGAAGAGTAACGTTTTTTATATTGATCGAAGCAGTGCTGGAAGTCTTCTTTGGTGAGTGCCTTAAGGAGCTCTGCCGTTTTTTGCTTTACCACTTCCATCGACTCAAATCGGATCACTTTCAAAGCAGATTTCATCTTCGGAAACAAAAAAAGTCGCACACATCTAAACAAACTAAGATTTTCTTCAAAATACAATGAGCACAAGGTTTGTTCTAATACATAATATCCTGTACACAATATATTTTGTCCCATATGGTGAAGGAACAATTTGCAGTGCTCTTCTCTTTTTTCGCGCGGAGCGCAGGTATGATTCGTTTCCGATAACATTGGTTTTGACTTGATTTTGACTTCTGTTTTTATCGGGTTCAAGATGAATACTAAATGCAGTACTCCTCCTAATATATCGAAGTTCGTCGCAAGCACAACAGAACATCTGCTATCTACAAAATAATGAAGCTTAACGTTTAATTTTATGGATTGGCAGTCAACGCAAATACGACTTCTTTTTCTGAGAAAGAAGAAGAAGAAGAAGAAGTTTCCTTATTATGGCCTTTCTACTCGATGCTATAAAAAACCCTAGATATATTCATTATAAGAACGACAACATAAATATCAAGTTGGAATGAGGTTGAAAATTGATAATTTAATAATATAATATTACACTATTTTCATTACTAACTAACGCGGGCTTCAACAACACTATTAACGTCTTCAGTTTTTACCCTTATCAAGAAAAGTACATGAAGACTTTATTTTCATTTAAATTCAATCCAATCCGAATTTTGGATAATCAACAATTTACCGAGAAATATATACAAACATCCCTACCATATTAAATTGCTTCATTTTTTAGTAGCAGTTACGGAAACGCAAGCGTGTTCTATGAATGAAGAAACTTATAGTACGGTAAACTCAACAGGTTGTTATGTCAAAACCGCTATTAAATCACTCTAAAGGTTTACACATAAAATATAATATGTACAAGATATTTCGTCTTGGCGGTAACAGGGTCGTATTTTAAAAATCAAAATCAGAACAGCCAGTTACTTCACCTTCAGACATTATTTTCTTCGAAAAAATTAAGATGAAAAAGAAACGAATCAGGAAGTATCGTAAACATAGAATTGTCCCATTTTTAGGGGCAAGAATAGGCATATGCAGTTTTTTAGAAACATGTTTCTCATTTATTAGTGAACTTATAGAACTTTTGTCGATACTTAAAATGGAAAAACAATATGTAAGCTCTCCCATGATATCATTGGAAAAGTTCTAAGCTATCATAATTTTGACAAAAGACGACAGAAGGAAACGAACTGCCTGTTTTGCCCCCAACTACGCTTATAGTTATAAAAGTTTGACTGCATTTGAGTATGTATCTTACTGCTTGAAGTTTGAGCAACTCTTTAACAGAATGCAAAACAAATTGATATTACTTTGACTAATTTAGCAAATACTATTAGAAACGTTATAAATTTTTATGTGGATAGAGTTATTCCATCAATAAAATTTTTTTCAGTGTCTTTTTCAGTATGTTTTACTCAAAGTCGCTTCAATGAAAGTTCTGAAATTTGTATTAATTAGATTGATATAAAGTCGATTCGACCTAAGTAAACATTTATCAATCAATCGATGAGATGATATATTACATTACCTAATTGTACTCTTACAAGATGCCCATCGTACTAGCTTTTAGTTCACCAAAAGTTTTTGCTTAAATATTAAGTGAATTATGATATTACATTCATAAACATGTAAATTATATAACCGAAGTAACTTTGATGAAATTATCTGTGTCAAGTTTATGAATAGCGAACAAGCTTTCAGAAAGTTTTATGATTGTTGTTTGTGACATATTTTAGAAATATAAGAAATATCGTTGATAAAAATGTTCATCCATAATATATAGAAATCATATGGATATTTTTTTCCTAAATAATTAAACAACATAAGCTAATGATCAAACCCAAACGGTAAATAGTTATCTATCAGTTTTCATGAGCTGACATCTTAATCGTTAAGTCCTAATTCAATAATTAATTTTGCCAGAAGTAAGAATGAAATACTCAACTAAATCAAACAAAATTTTAATGACGTTCAGTCAAAGGGATAATTGCAAAAGTTGACGGAACTAACCTATTTGATTGGAATTATCATTAGTAGGTAAGTAAAGTCAAAATAAAGCCACAATTCGATGAAGATAAGGTGAAAGTGGATATTTTCTTCAGTGCTGAAAAGAATTTAAGGTCATCAAATTGTGCATCGAAATCATGTTCATATTTCGCGATATCCTAAGAGACCACTCAATCTGTCTGTAAGTCATATGCTAATCTTTAATCATGTTGCGCATAGCATAGCAACAACAGATTTTGGTAGACCTTCTCAAAATTCATTATTGACGGACGAGACCTTGACGAGATTCTGCAAACCATGTTTAAACATTCTCTATTCAATTTTTAAATTACCACTACACACGTTAACGTCAATATTCACTAAAACTTGTAAAAGTGTAAGCCTTGTATAAAATAATAAGATTGTATCAAATTAGATTATTATTATTGAAATTATTATGTGTAACATAGGTATTATGAAAACTTTATTGTCGTATGAAATGATAAACATTGAAAATAGTTCAAAAAATATAATAATGATCAATATAAGAATCAATAGTAGGTTTGTGATGGTGGTGGAAAATCGTTTAATCACTTTGTTTTCCGGCAAGTCCAGCCGTATGTATTGTGATGGTAACCATCTTTTGAATTAAAAAAAAATCAGTGAATTGCATTGAATCCATTCCAAATAGCTCCGAGTTTAGGAATAAAAGGAGCAATTGCATATTTAACGCTTTTATTATATAACCGAAACGAACATACATCGAGTAATGGAAAATAATTTGTTTATTATTCCTCCTTGAAAAACCATTGGAGATGCGCTCTCGTGATTATAACCATTAGAACCTAATCGAGTAATAACGTATGTAACCAAAGTTTTCGGGAAAAATTTGTAGTGCAATAACAACGATATAATTTTTCTTAATATATAGTTAACAAGAAAAACAATTTAGATTATACTTGAAGAGTAATTTTCTTCAATTTAGCGAATTTTTTGAAATATTCTTCGTTGAAGCTGTTGCTCATTTTTGGCTTATCAGCCCTTATCCACTTATACACTTTTGTACTCAATATTGCCCAAAACTTTTTAATAGGGCGAGCCTGAGAACATTTGGGGGACTAACTTCTTTCGATACAAATAGTATTCCGTCATTGGGATGATGTGTATTAATAAATTCAACCAAATTTGGAAGATATCTTCCTGTATAAATATGTGCATCACCCCTCTTATGCCCGATATAAGGAGGTGAAATTCCTGCACAACAAACCAAAACTGTAAGTTCAAATTTCTTTTTGGATTTTTATTTCACGTCATTGGGACAATTTTCTATGTCATCCTTGCAAAATCCATCGTTACCTTCAATTTCTGAACGTGATAAGGTGAAATATTTTTCGTTATCTATGATAACAACTCTGTTCTATGTGAAGTGACGTCTTCTCAATGCACGGCAGGTTATTGGAACTATGAGCAACTGATATCCAGTATATGGATGTTATGTTTAACTACCTTTCTTTTAAGATCATGACTGATGGTCTTGTAAGAAACTCGAAATCGACGAACGAAACTTTGAGTTGATGTTCCTAATTTGTCTTTTTCACATTTCACCAATCTCTTTTACTAGGCTTTAGCCGCCATTTTTTTGGAAGGTTTTAACATGGTCTTCCTTGTTCACATTCACTTATTGTTTTATAAATGGTCGAAAGTGCGATATTCTGCTTTCTAAATATATTCCCAATGTCAGTTTTTGACAATCATCCAACTAAACTGTATATACTTTTTCGGATATCTAGCTTGTAAATTTGAAATTGAAATGAATTAACATTGAAATAAATATGTGTTTTCAATGGAAACTAGATCTAAGTTATTCAGAATTAAATTATTACATACGTTATTGCTATAACTGATTATTTATCAACTGAATATTGTTGTTTGATAAATGCAAAACTTATTCTCATGCAAAAGAATGAACTCTGACTTCAACCAAGAAATTTAATGGAATTTTACATTTTGCATTTAGTTTAGAGAATTCTGACTAATTTTTAATCTCTCGATTACAACCGACACTGTATTCAAATGAACAAATATTGCCAAAACAAATAAAATACTTCGAATTTGTTGAGCGTGTAATATAAAATATAAACTAGAATGGTAAATACCAGATACAATGGGATGTGAACAGCTGACCAAATAGACTTTTGAGTTTTTAGTTTTTTCGAGCTGATATCCAATATAAAAAATAAATGAGTTTCTATCGGTGCTCACCATATTAGTTATTTGTTGTTCGTTGTAATTAAAATTGAAATAATTTGGGGGATATATTTGTTTTTTTATCATAAATACGAAACATCGATGTATGAATTATAATAGTCCAAAAATAATGGCAATGAATAAATTGTTTCAAACTTCGTTCAAATCTACAACCAGGGAGACAGTTCAATAAGAGTTGCTTGTGTGTTTATTCAGAGGTTGGTTCAATGTTTCAATACGAGTGATTATAACAGGATGTATGTGTTGTTACAAAGAAAATACTCGTCTTAAATAGTTGTTTATCACATATGTGTTCAAAGTTTTAAAAGGAATTGACAATATTTTTGTTTTAAAAGAAATGGATTTTCTTATAAAGGGGATATCAATTAGAGAAGCCATTCAAAAAAATTTAAACTAGACAACCAGTAGCAGTTTATTTTAGGAGTTAGTAATATAGTTTATATAACATCTTTTTCAAACACTTATGTATGTACTATACCCTACGAAACTATCAATGAATCTAGTACAATGAGATCAATAATGAACCCAATATGTTCTTATTATTTATTCAAACAGTTTGCAATCACAAAACAGGAGGGATAAATTTATACATACATACCTACGTAATTTATTCATACCCTAACTATTTACTAACACTTACACACACAATTAACTATTCACTGATACTAAACATCTAATTTACTTATATACCCGTTAATTGGAAAGATATTATATTCAAATTGATTGACTTGAATTAGCAATATGGCCATACAATTGCAGTGCAAAGCGTATTTATATAAAAATAATTATACATCATCTAATCTTAATTGGAGAACTGTGAATTATGAATAACTCCGACCGTAAAGCTAATATACCAAAGCTGGTTTCACAGAAGCCTTTTTTATACCCATTCGCACGACAAACGTAGAGAATTTGGATAGTTTGATTATTTTACTAACCTTGATAAGAAAGCAACGTGTCGCTAACGAAAATGTGCGTTCAATATTAAATAAAAGATCTAATATTTAATGTATGTTTTAATTACTTTAATTTGTTGTTAGGATTTTGGAATCGTTTGCGATTTTTGTATTGAAATTTAGCGTTAAGTTTTATTATTTAACTATTAGTCCAGTGAGTACAGCCCAATTAAAGCCAAAACCCACGACAACTTTTAAAATTTCGAATTTTACAAATAGCTCGGAATCTATGCCGAATTTCGAAAAAAGTGAAGGGATCAAAAATGTAGTTCAAAAATTTCCTACAAAAAGGTACCCTGTGATTTTTTCCTAATCTCAAAATTACTCTTACAAAAAGCGAATTTCGTGTTAAAAAACCTTGATTGTTGTAAGTACTCTAAACTTAAGTGTGGGACAGGGATAGTCCTTAAGAACGCTATTCTTGTGAGAACTTCATTTGAATATTTATCAAAAAATAGAGGAAATATTAAAAATCGAATATAAGAAATCAATTGCAATCTAGTCGATTTCATCATTACTCTCGAGCATTTCTTCCAAGAGGAATTCCATGCTCGTCAGGGTGTCTTCACTGTCTTCTCCTGCAGGACTGGTCTCTCTCTCTCTCTCTCTCTCTCTCTCGCTCTCTCTCTCTATTTACTAAAGTTTGTGAAAGAGAGCCTTTACAAACTTAAATCAGCTTTGTTTATTAAGATAATGACTCAACTAGTAGAATTCATAATTCAGAAGCTAAAAAACCCAAAAACACATTGTAAAATTTGGGACGATGGGAATAACTGAAACCGTACTCGAACAAAGCCAAAATTCCTATTTGCTGATAAATGTTGTGAAAGAGAAGCTCTAAAGTGTCAAATTTAGTTGGCTTATCAAGACAAGCTTCTTGTTCTCCAGCATGCCTGTCCACTTGACTAAACTGCCATTGTACAGGAGGTTCCTGATTACGTCATTATTTAGTTCATTTGTAATGGCAAATAAAACACTAAACTTTCTTCTTATTTACCTTTACTACATCATTAAACCATAAACCAATAAGTAGTGGACTGTATTTACTATTTAACTAAATTGTACAATGAAACTAAAACATTTATCCACTCTTGCTAATTGACATAAACCAAAATACATAATACATAAATATATTATAAGATAGTAGCGCAATAATAATCACCCGCACACTACCAAGGCCAAAAAGCAAGTGTTACATTTCTTTTATTGTTTATCTTACGGCCCAGAGTTAGCCGACTAGACAAAAAAAAGGTCTAAAAATAGAAACCACAATACAGCTTGTTGCCACGGTAACAAAATTCAGTATATGCGGCGAACAGATTAATAACACGAAAGAAATATACATATATACGAGGTGCGTTCACAACATACCCCCCACCTTGGAAGAATATGTTCCAAAATAAACCAAAAGTCTAATCAAAATCACAAGTCATTATCAGGTAACACACAAATCTTGGACAAAGCACGTTTAATGATTCCGGTACGAGTCCTTATTTCTGCTACCCGGCATCTTCCATCATGGCCAGGAATTAGCTTCACAATACGTCCAAGCTTCCATAGTGTTGGGGCCAGATGGTCATCTTTAATAACCACCATTTGATTTTCTTTCAAACCTGGTTGCAACAATTTCCATTTAGATTTGGTTTGGAGTGCAGACAAGTACTCCTTGGACCACCGCTGCCAGAAATGTTGGTTCATCTTTTGAATCTGCTGCCATTTATCCAGTCTGTTTTCTTTAACATCTTGATAATCCCCATCTGGCAGAGACGTGAGTCGTTTACCAACAAGGAAATGACCAGGACTCAGGACACCAAAATCATTAGGACTAGGGGACATAGGAACCAAAGGTCTGGAGTTTAGAATGGCCTCTACTTGTGTAAGCAAAGTGGACAAACCTTTGAAGGTTAAGGAATATGTTCCCAAGACACGTTTTAAATGGTATTTACAGGACTTGACCCCCGCCTCCCATAAACCTCCAAAGTTTGGCGAATGAGCAGGTATAAAATTCCAATTTACATTATCTTTTTCAAGCTGTTCTTGTAATTTAGAGGATTGTGAAATCAAAAAATTTCCAAAATCCTTCAAATCTGAAGAAGCCCCAACAAACGTAGTGCCGTTATCACTAAAAACATTGCTAGGGATACCCCTTCTTGAAACAAACCGCCTAAAACACGCAATAAAAGCTGCTGATGTAAGATCACTCACCAAATCAAGGTGGATAGCTTTGGTACTAAAGCACACAAACAGGACGATGTATGCTTTTACTAAATGAAATCCACGACCAGTTTTATTTCTTATCATTATGGGACCCGCATAGTCCACACCTACATTTTGAAAGGGCAAAGAGGCTCGTACACGCAATTCAGGCAGCACACCCATAATTTGACTTGCTTGACCCTTCTCGGGATGAGCTCTAAAATATTTAATACAATTTCTAGTGATCTTGCGCACTAGATTCCTGCCTCCAACAGGCCAATATTTTTCGCGTAGCGAACTTAACAAAAGTTGTGGGCCAGTGTGCAGAAGTCTTTCATGCTCATATAAAACTAATAGCACTGTGAAATTATTGTTTTGATGAAAACAATATCGGGTGCTTCTCATAATATTTCAAATTAGAACACTGCAACCTACCCCCCACCCTCAGAATACCACAGGAGTCCAAAAAGGGGGTTAGACCAACTAGCTTTGAAGACCTCAAAGACGCGTTATGCTTTAAATTATTTATTTCTGTCAAAAAGCATTCCCTTTGTACTAAAATTATCAAGGTTTGTAAAGCCTTTTGTTTTTCGCATGTTGATGGATTACTGCCACCAAATTTAGCAGTCCTCTTAGACTTTATTATTTCAATAAATCTTAGAATGTACACCATGCAATTTATTAATTTGTTAAAACTAGAAAATCTGTCATAATTAATAAACCCTTCAAAGACAATATTTTCAAAATTACAAACATAAACTTTTCGTTTTATTTCCGGAATTTCAGACATAATTGGGATTTGCATTTTATACCAAGAATCTGGGGGATCAAGTAGCCAGGAAGGACCCTTACATCAAAGATCTAGCTCCATGAACTTAGATGGCTCGCATCCACAAGACAAGATGTCAGCAGGATTTTGCTCAGACTTTACATAAAACCAGTCACTTACATCTGTTTTTTCTTGGATCTGGGCAACCCGATTAGAAACAGATGCGGAGATGTCGAAATCCAATTTAGAACCACTGTAGAGTCACACCATAGAAAAACGGCATCAAACTTAACAGACATACAAGTTTTAATTTTTTCAACAAGGTGTGCCAACACTAAAGCTCCGCTTAGCTCTAGTCGAGGAATGGTCAATGATTTGATTGGTGCCACCTTTGATTTCCCAGAAATTAAGGAAATCTTGACACAACCATTCTTATCAACACTTCTTATATACACGCAAGCACCATAGGCTTCCATACTGGCGTCACAAAATTCGTGTATTTGGATCTCCACTGGATCCAAACATATAACTTGTCGTTCAATCTCGCATTCATTTAAAACAAAGAATTTTTTTCTTAACTCTCTCCAATAAAAATCTAAGTTTGAAGGCAAAGATTCGTCCCAACTTATTTTTAACTGCCATGGTCTTTGCAGTAAAATTTTAACCAAAACTATTCTAGGGCTTAATAACCAAGAGGATCAAAGATTTTTGAAATATCTGAGAGGATGCTACGTTTGTTTACTTTAGAAACATTGGTAGGAAAATTTATATAATACATTAACTTATCCTTTTTAAAAGACCAATACAAACCCAATGTCTTATTGGAATCCTTTTCTCCAAAAATTACATTTTCCTCGGAACTAGACGATCCTTGAATACCAGCAATGACCTCAGGCCGATTTGATATCCACTTCCTTAAATTAAATCCAGCACCTCCAAGAATTTCTTTAACTTGATTACACACATCAATCATTTCAGTAATAGAAGACCCTCCGCAGAGCATATCATCCACGTAAAATCCATGCAAGATAACATTAGAAGCGTCTGGATGTGCTTCAAGATTGTCCAATCCTAACTGCTTCAAACAGCGTATGGCCAAGTACGCTGCTGACCTGGTACCATAGGTAATAGTATTTAAAGTATACTCCTGAACATCTTCATCAGATTTTCTTCTCCATAAGATTTTTTGAAGACATGTTTGTTCTGAAACCACCCAGACCATACGATACATTTTTTCAATGTCCGCACAAACAACCACATTAAACTGCCTAAACCTAAGCAGAATATCCAATAAGTCATCCTGAATGACCGGCCCAGTATGTTGGATATCATTCAGTGACACACCAGTATCAGTAGAAGCAGACCCATTAAAAACAACTCTAAGTTTAGTTGTTTGGCTTTGCTCGTTTAATACACCATGGTGTGGAAGAAAATATGATATGCCACCAATCGAAGTCTCATCACAAAGTGTCATAAGACCCATTTGCTCATATTCATTCATAAAAGAGAAGTACATTTCCTTTAAAATGGGGTTTTTATTTAACCTCCTTTCCAATGAGTAAAACCTACCCAAAGCATGACTTCTGGATTCACCCAGCTTGTCTATAGAATCACAAAGTGGAAGCTGCACAACAAACTTTCCATCATCAGTACATCTATATGTGGTTTTATCAAAAATATCTTCACAAAAAATACTTTCTTTTGACATTGTTGAGGTTACAATTGATGGAGGCTCCTCAACCTGCCAGAATTTCTCTAACTGGTCGTCAATACATGGTGTTGTTTTGACAAAGTTGCATAATCTAATTGTAGCTTCCGGAACCACAATGCTGCCAGACAACACCCATCCAAGCTTAGTTTTTTGCATGACTGGTTGCTTTTCGCCAAGACTTATTTGCCCAATACAAAGAAGCCTATAGAAGATTTCAGCCCCTAATAAGATGTCAATGTCTCCTGGCTCAGCTAAAGATGGGTCAGCCAATTTTAGATAGTTTGGTATTTTTAAATGCGATATATCTAAAGGCCGACTAGGAACATTATCACCAATTTTTGAAACCACTAAGCATGATATGCTTGCCTCAAAATTATTATGGAAAGAAGCAATTTTCACATTGCACTTTGACTTAATATTTGAAACCAACTGATTAACTCCTGCCATATATATATATTTACATCAATAGATTCTAAACCCAAGGTCTTAAACATTTTTTTCCGAGATTAAATTGGACTGGGACCCACTATCCAAGAGAACCCTACATGTTTGATATTTACCATTAATGTCCATTGCTTGCACTAAAGCTGTTGACAATAAAACATCTGTTATATTATTTGAATTACAATACGAAGACCAAACATTAGAAGTTGTAGGTGGATCGGCTTTACCTTTTAGGAAACTTTTAAACTCGTCGTGTAGGTAATGCAGCTTTATTTTTTCTTTCCTCCCACTCTCTTTTTGTATGCGAATCAAGTTTTGAACATGTTAAAAATATAACCATTATATCCCAGTGTTCTGTATTCACTCCCAATGAGTTAAGCGATCTAAGATTTTTAACTAAAATATCCAACATTTTCCGAAGATCAACAGCATTTTCCTTTTGCATTTCTGGCAAATTAAACAAACATTTTAAGTTATTATTAATTCGAATGTGCCAATAAACTGTTTTGCGTCTCCGTCCAATGCGCCCCTAAGAAAATGAAATTTTTCTATATTATCCAATCTTTCATTTTTGTGAACCAAAGAAGAAAAGGTATCCCTGAACTCCAGCCAATTTTCAGATTTTCCAGAAAAGGTAGGAATTGGAATTGGCGGAAGTTTTGGCAATGCTTTTAGAGCCACATGTTCATTTTTACTATGATGGGAACTTGAACCTGAAGCAGTCGATCTTACAGATTCTTTTTCATTATCTAACTCATAGAAATTGTGTTTTGCCAGTAAATTACGCGCTAACGTTGAAAACCTATAAAAATTATCCTCGAAATTCTGATGTTCTGTAAACTGGTTTTCCAACTCATCCTCATCCGCCAAAAATTCTATCCCATTCTGAATCGCATCAAATGCCGGTAACAATTCGGCCATTTTTTCTAATCGCATATCTAATTCCACAAAAAAAGCCCTATCAACACCATCCGTTAACGTTTCCAAGGAAGCATTTGTCAAAATAAGTTTTAAACATTGTTAACTTAGACTTTAAACTACCACGCTTTTTTACCAAAGATTTGAACTCTTCACCCATTTTGCTTACGTTAGCATAGAAAAAAGTCTAGGTTTAAAGAGAAAAATATTGAAAGGAAATACTCACAATCTCCAAGAACTTTTTCTTTGTGTTTTTGTACTTTACCGGTCCGCTCAAATCCAATATCTAAGCAGCACAGCAATCCCAGGAATCTTTAGCATCCAAAACCAAATTGTTCTTATCACTAGTGCTTCAATAACACCATTCTTGTGAACCAAAACCAATAGCTTACTGCAATAGTCCCAATAACAACGCGAGCAATGTGTGTTTGCACAAAACACAACCAAACCAATATCCAATAGTTAATAGTCACGAAGATTACACCAAAGCTCACTGGATTCTTCAATATCCGGCTCGAAGGACCATTTTTATGTACAGAAGGTTCCTGATTACGTTATTTTTTAGTTCATTTGTAATGGCAAATAAAACACTAAACTTTCTTCTTATTCACCTTTACTACATCATTAAACCATAAACCAATAAGTAATGGACTTTATTTACTATTTAACTAAATTGTACATTGAAACTAAAACATTTATCCACTCTTGCTAATTGACATAAACCAAAATACATAATACATAAATATATTATAAGATAGTAGCACAATAATAATCACCCGCACACTACCAAGGCCAAAAAGCAAGTGTTACATTTCTTTTACTGTTTATCTTACGGCCCAGAGTTAGCCGACTAGACAAAAAAAAAAGATCTAAAAATAGAAACCACAATACAGCTTGTTGCCACGGTAACAAAATTCAGTATATGCGGCGAACAGATTAATAACACGAAAGAAATATACATATATACGAGGTGCGTTCACAACAGCCATCCTAAACAAATTTTATAGTAAGTAAAATTTGTTTTACTAGTATAGTAAAATTTGTTTTACTAGTATAGTAAAATTTCACGACTTAAGACTATGGGCTACACTTGCTATGAATATTTACATCAGACTCGCCAAGAAAGTCTCCTCCATTCTCATATTTATCGAAGAAAATCGCGATCACAACAATAAAAACAATTCAACATTTCACTAATCAAAGAGTATTTTGATGCTGGCATTTACGACACTTTACGTACTAAAAAAGTAACACAATCAATTTTTTACATTGAAACACTCCCATTATGTTCCTTTTCTGTCCTTTTCACTATTTTTTTCCACAATTTTCATTCAACAATTAACATTAAAACTTTACACGTGCACTATGTCTTTTGCCGCCTGTCTGTTTTGCTCTGACGGCGCCCTCCACACCCGTAGAATCTTCGGCTAATGTATTGAAGAAACTCTCTCAGACGAACTTATTTGGCGATGAAATTGAAGCTCGACAACTCAGCTACAGAATGTATGCTTTAGTTTTCTCATTATTTTGCGAAAATGGCTGGTATTCAACAACTTATAAAAAAGTAAACAAACTTGTCAACTATGAAAAAATCTAACATTAGTAAAAGTAGTTTTTTCCTATCACAGAGTGAGTTTAAAGGTATAATTGGTCTCATTTTGAAGGTAATCGTTCAATTGACACCTCAAGCGAGGGTTCGCTGCAGGGTGTAGCAGAATCACAGACACATTTGTTTAAAGTTCACACAGGCAACCAGCAAAAAACAATACCGTTCGTGTTGTTTTCCAAGAAAATTTCTGAATTTCTGTCTGAATTTTTTTGCAGTTGAGAAGTAGAGACACAAGTAAAATACACTTCCTTTCGTCCCGAAATGTTGTCGAGGAGATACAGCAACTTCTTCTTCAGCCGGAGACGTAATTTCCCTCAGACTGCGTGGCGCGAAAACTTTTTGGTAAGATGCTCTCAGGGAAAAATCAGAGGCAACCTTTTTTGAAGAAAATTCATTAAACTATATTTTTGATCCCTATACTTTCCCAGAAATGTGACATAGATTTCGAGTTATTTGCAAAATTCGGAATTTTGAAAATTTAAACAAAAATATATCGCTTAGCGGTCAAAATTTTTATGTTAACTTTCACTGTATCGATAAAGCTGAGAACTTGAGAAATTCCTAAATCCAGAAAATCAGCGACATAACTAATTCTCTTGGGTTAGGAGCTGTGATCACTGGACTATCTTTAAATTCATTGAAGTGATGGATTCTTGGCGACTATTTGAGTAAAACCAGAATATTAACTTTAATTCCATGTTCTACCATTTATCGTGTTGACGACACCACTAAAGTATAGTGTGTGAGTTTTATAAAGCCAATTTAGAGTTAATATTGAACATGATGCAGAGCAAACAGTGAATGTACCAAATTATGACCAAATATTTAGAGACACTTCGATGTGTGTGGTTTGAAACAAAAAAAAATTTTCAACACAATGGTTATCATAGACTCATCTAGTATCATTGGAAATCGACATGAATATTTATGGAGTATTGAGATATACTTTTTTTAAAAAGCAATATAACTTCAATACTTCGAAAGTGGCAGTCAGTGCAGAGATTCAGTGATATAGTCGTGAAGAGAGTAAACGTTTACGTTCTCGTTTCCATATGATTATGCTGCTGTTTCGAAAAATGTAGAACGAGAATTGTATTATAGACTTTCGCATTATCTACCAGTAGTCCCAAACGTTGTTATATATGGAAGACAAAAATGATCACAACACAAATTTCGATGATTTTTGTGAACTGTAATTTCTTATTTGAGTTACTATAAGACAACGTGTTTTGTCTGTTGGGGCTTGAAAATCTGTTGATCTCATAACCTTCCAGCTGCTTGTGATTGCCTATCAACCCATAGATCAATCACATTCTTTAGATAGCCAACTCTAGTTCCCATTCCAGCGCTATCTCTTGGCTCATTAGCAATACTAAACGTACATGGTAACGACAATATCCTTTCTGCTTTTGTCGGCAGAAATATCAAATTTTAAATTCAAATCGAACATGGAACAATACAATGGAGTTGTACCAACTAAAACGATCGTTTTGAACGGGGTGATTTCTTAATTTATTAATTTAATTTAATTTATTTTTCATTTTTAACATAATCTGAGTTTACTGTCCCATGATTTCTTTGTACATCAATGAAGAGTTATTTTATTTATTTCATTTAATATGAAAGTCTCGAATCGCTGTAGCCAACGCATGCAAACGATTAGTGTAGTTAGCGTTACGCGTCTAAACAGAAATTCTGCGATGTTATAATCACGGCGGATATTTTGGCATATTATCACGTGTAACATGCCACATCGCTCCACGTTTTAGGTGTATGCACCGGAATACGTATCTATGAAATTAAAAGTAAAATTAACTGTCAATGGCTTTAAACCTATAATATTATATAAAAGATATACGAACATTTTTCACGATAAGCTTTCAACGATAATTATTGATATTCAATATACATAAGGTAATGAGTGTTATGACGGAATGTGTCTCCCTCACCTTTAAAGGATTTTCGGAGCACTAACAAAAAACCCTATATGCACAAAAAAATTTTCTAGAGTAAATTTGGGTTGGAGCCCCACTTCTAAATATTTACCTTGACTGGACATTTTAGCCCCTAGTGTCCCCTATCGTCAAATCTATAATCGTATTAGTTGAACCAAGAGAGTAAGCTAACGACCTAACGAGTTTCCATACCGTGCGTCAACCCATATGTTTTTAACCGTATATCCAGTTTTTATCCACGTTTCGTACAAATATTGAATTTTTCTATTCTTTAAGGAGAAATTAGCTATCCCACGAATGAAGTTTCGTCTCTAGAAGATTTCCTGTTATACTCATAAAAGATATAGGTGACATTCCTCGTATTATATTGTCAATCTCATCAAATTTTCTAGATACTGCTTTTTTCATATATAGATGTAGTAAATGAAATTTTCCACAGCGTTCTTTTTGTCTTCTATAAACAAGGGACGATGGTACTGCTGTGATACTTTCACAACGATTAATGCTTCTACATATGAAAATGTACTTCTCAGCTATTTATAAATGTTATTAAATATTTGTTCGGAATGGATTTTTTTATCGTTACTAATTGTACTAGCATGAACTTCCATTTTATTAGATAAGTTCTACGTAATATTGATTAATGAATTATTACACTCACGTTGTTTATCTAAGTATTTCTCCAATATTTCAACAAACTTCAATCTGTTCCACTAAAAAAATATCATAATATCAGTACCAATATTGTGAAAATAAACTATATTTTTCATTGAAGTAATTATCAGAAAATAATCCCTTATCCCGTAACGTCTGGAGGTTCTTGGAGGTGTTCATGGGATGAAATTGAAATATTTTAACGGTGGAATTGTCATTGCGTTTTATAATTCTAGAAAACTCCAAAGTATGATACAATTTTCTCCCGACGTCGTTTAATCATACTTAATAAATTTCCAATTTTTTCATTCGTATTTTTCCTAGATAAAATTATAGGGTACATGCATGGTGTGAATGGTTTGAGAAAAAATAGTTTTGGATAGTTTATATACAAATTATAATAATAATAATAATAATATTTTTTTAAAATTCTTTGATCAATATTTATAGAGAAAAGAATTATTGAAAATTAAAAAATTTGGTAGGTAGTTTGAACATTTCAGTAAGGGCGACATATTGTGTGACATCATAGGTATAAAATAAACAGTAAACATATGATACAAAGTAAATACGACAGTCATTTTATCGGTTATTCTAATAAAAAGGTTATTATTAAACTTTGATTAATCTGAAAAATGGTATATGAATCGTGTTTTGTGCCAGGATGTGAAAATACCACCACTGATACTGACAAAGTTGTTTCATGATACCAAGAAATTCGAATATACAACAAAACTGGTTTGAAATTTGGTCGTTTTGACGATCCTGCGAGATATAATCATTTAAATGTGAGGTTCAAATTTAACTTATTCTAAGAATTTTATTAATTAAGATAATTATGCTTTCCATGTTTTAAGTTTATTTATCACTTTATTTTTATATAAAGAAAAATGTTTTATTTATACAAACTGTTTTATAATAGCACACGCTATGTTGCCGGTAACGATAACCTCGTGATTATCAAGCACGCAACTGCTCAATGTTTTTATTTAACCCATGACGTCATAACTGAAAATCATTAAGAATCGTTTTCTTATGTTATTAAAAATTTGAAAATTTTGCGATTTTCAATTGATTATTTAGATTATTTTTCCACTTTTAATCAAATATCCTACTTTTTGACATTTTTTTATATCAAAAATAAATTCAATAAAAAAATAGATACTTTTGAAAAATGTAAAAGTACCCTATTTTTATTAATGGCAGCATTAGTTAACAATTGTTCTAAATAACTTGGAATTAATTTTAAAGATTTTTACTTTCATGTTTCACTAGTCAACATTCTGTTTTTCTAAAAAGGGATGTTTCACGGCTGAAATATTTTTTTCTATTCAGTAGAGTTTTATTTACATATCACACCCCACAACTCCTAGTCTGTAGGAATGACTTTTAAGCAATTACACTCATAGATTATAACATATACGCTTATATTCGATTTTTTGTATAAACGTAATGTAGCTGACTAATTTCATATTCAATTTGTTAGATTTCAGTGAACTCGTTTGATGTAATGATCCTATAGCTATCTAACTGAATAATAAATTAATTCTGGAAATGAAATACACTGTTGATACTTTCATAGTTTGTAAGCTTGCTGTGAAATATGTTTTTATCAGTATATGAATAAATTATATAAATGGAGTGACCACCACAAATATATTAACATCAAACAATCAATTAGAAATTGAAATTATTTTTCCAATAATGAAATATTAATATTTGAATCGTTCTATATAAACATCATTATGTTTCTTTGTTCGGTTTTTTTGTTGGGTTTCTAATAGCTGGTAACAAAGATACAAACAGTTCGATTGAATGAACTGAAATGGTATAACAATACTAGCAGACCCGGCCACGCGTTGCTGTGGCTGAGTGATTTGATTTGAAATAATTATGATGACAATGCAATTGCTCTCTCTTCTGCTTGTTCTATGAAATTATACATCGAGTTGTTACACGTTCTTCACAAGTGCCCATAAAATAGATCTGAAGAAATTTTGGATCTTCATTTGACATTGGCATCAATGATTTAATTTTATGATATACCTGGCCTTGAATTTTGAATGTTGTCTCAAAATTGCAACCATCAGATGAAAAATCACAAACTTTGGATGCTCCAAACGACGTCATTTGGAAGCAAGAATTAAATTTTCGTGTCTTACGCAAAAATAATTTTGATTCACTTGAAATGCCAGAAAGAAGTGATTTCAAAGGTTCAGGTGGAGTAAGGAGTGGTGACAATACAACTTTTCCTGATGCGCAACACATGCCGGGTGTTTCATTGCGAAATTTTAACGCCTGACAATAATTGCATATTTTGTCCATCGCACCAATAGTAACTTTGGAATCAGCTGAGTAATTGATGTCTGATTCATAATTATATGCAAGACGAACAAATGATCCAAGTGTTGGCTCGATGATTTTCTCGGTTTTGTTCTCTATATGAATCTATGTGTTGATGACATGCCACCCTGGTTCTCAATGCATTTTCTTGTCGACGATTATCACGCTGTTCTCGTGCACGAATTTCAGTTGTGCGAATTCTTTGATCTGCATTTCTTTCTGCTCTCTGTTCCACTGATTCATGAGCTCTTTCAACACGTGCATTGTTACGGGCATTAAGGTTAGATTTTTTGGGTGGCATTTTACTAAAAATAGTAATTGAATTTTTAAGGTGAATGAATTTCGCTGTTCTCTGAATAACTGTAAGTAAGAAGAAAAAACATATTCGAAGTAATGTACGCAACGAAGACAAAATGAAGAATGATTTGAAAGAAGCGACGTTAAGTGGTATAGGCAAAATAAGACATGTATAGTATGTAGTCTAAAAAAATATATCACATTAAAGTGTGGCTCCATCTATGAGGTGCAAAGGACAAAAATTTACAGTTCTCTGTATATATATATATATCAACTTTAATGAATATCAATTGATTCGTTTTTGAGTTCATTCGAAACATACACACGGACACTGAATTTTTATATATTAAGATTGTTCTGGTCCTCTATTGTTATAAATATATAAATAAAACGGAATTGACAATTGAGTTTACGAATATCAAGTAAATATCAAGTAATATTGTAATATTGATAGAAATTTTCAAAAATCCACGGAAATCATACACTGAATTCAGTTGAATATATATCCAATGACGATTTTTCTATTGTTATTGTGATAGGATTTTCTGAATTATCATTACAAATTCACGGATACAATTTTGAAAGTGTATTAATTATCCATATAATTGAGATGAAAAGTATGTATGTTGGGTAATCTAAAAGATCTGTTAATGTACGTATTGAGAAGCATCCAGCTTATTCAAAATAAGATTGGTCAGAATGATGGGGGAACTGTCGAGCAATGGGTCAGTCAAAACAATACATGTTAAAAGTATTTTATAGTACTGAAATTTCAAGATGTAATAATAGTTTAAAAATAGACAAAGGACCTACTCCTTAGAATCAACTTCATTATCAAAAAAGGATTAAATGTCAAATTTCTCGGCGAAGAAGGTTTCCTCCCAAGGTGTGATTCATTGGTGGGTGAAGTAAGTGTATACAGGAAGGTTTAATTAGTGAGTTTCAGTTTGTCTTTGGACGATAACTTGGTGATTTATGAGTTGTTGAGTAATTGTGAATGATAGTGTAGTGGTAGTAGTAAATAGTGCATTTAATATTAACAGTATAAATGCTAGAATTAATCTATCATATTGTCAGCTATTCCAATGAATTATAGGAAAAACATTAAAAAATATACATTATATATATTATATATTGTCCAATATATCTATTGGACAAACCTCTGACACCTAAAACAAAAAATCTTTAAGCCAAGATATGCAACACAATAACTTCTTTTGATAATGTTACGTACAGGGAGCATGAATTTTTAATGTCTAGAAACTATACTGGTCATACATCAACATAATTTCCATGACAACTGAAATTTAAATGGTATTCGGTTTATTCAAATGTAAATTTCTTTAAATGCTTATTTCTCACACCTTTGGATATATATATTAATGCTTCTAAATGTTCTTGATTTTAGGTTTCTTCTGTTTTAAAATTAGTTTTTTTAATAATTTTTGGAAGATAAAATTTGACGTTTCGACTTTTCTTTAAGTCACATATGGGCAACCACCGGCCCGCGGGCCGGATCCGGCCCCGTGTAAGATATGATCCGGCGCGCGAGACATTTTGGAAAAACCCAATTAAAAAAATATTACACTAAACTAAGTACTTATACTTAGTACTAGTACATATACTTATACTAGTACATATCTTTAAAAGAAAACACTTGTTTGTGCTTTTTATCTTATCCGGCACCGGGTATGATATGAATAGACTATAAAAATGTGGAGTCATCAATAGACTAATGAATCCCATAGCCTACACAAGTTTCCTTGTGTTTCCTTAGTTTACTCATGGGAGTGACGGTGAGGCGGCAAACATCAAAACCTTCGATGTTTGCCGCCTCACTCTTTGATAATCACCGCCACTCGGCTTGCTCGATCAAATTCTTTGAAGTTTGCCGCCTCACGGGCTACACATCAAAAGATTTTATTTATTGCTTCTCGATTATTCTAAACTAGTTTATTCCAGATTATTCCTTCATTTTGTCTATATAAGCGGGTGGATGGCCCGAAAGTTAGTTCAGTTCTATTTGAGCTACCGAGGTGATAACTCAGACAAGCGATATCCTAGCGAACGGCTAGAGCCGTCAACTTGCTTTGTGAATTTGTGTGCATCTTGAGTGGTTACTAACTATAGTTTGTTATTAAGTTTATTGAACGAAAAGTAAAAAAAAATGATGTCTGGTGGAAAGAAACGAAAAGTAGATACAGAGGGTCGCCAGTTTCAAGAAAAATGGACTGAAGAATTCTTTTTTATCTTGCACAATGGTAAGCCTATTTGTTTGCTTTGTCATGAATCCATTTCAGTAATGAAAGAATTCAATATAAAGAGGCATTACTCAACTAAGCATGCTACACAGCACTCACTGACAGGACAATTAAGAACAGACAAAATCCAGAAGCTTAGAGCAAATATTGAAAAACAGCAACAAATGTTTCATAAACAAAGAACACAACTTGATAATGTTGTGAAAGCTAGTTTTATAGTTAGCTCAAAATTGGCAAAGGCATTAAAACCATTTGCCGAAGGAGAATTTATCAAGGAGTGTATGTTAGAAGTTTGCGGTGTTTTGTGTCCTGAAAAGAAAAATGAATTTGAAAAAATTAGTTTGTCAAGACGAACTGTTGTTTGACGTATAGAAATGATGGCTAATGATATAAAAACAACATTGACTGACCGTATGGCTGGTTTTGAATCATAGTTTCCATAGCATTAGACGAGAGCACCGATTTGTCTGACACAGCTCAACTGGCTATATTTATTCGAGGTATTGATAAGGAGTTCACTGTTACTGAGGAATTGCTAGCTTTACAGCCGCTAAAAGCAACCACTACAGGAGAGGATATTTTTAATGAAGTTCAAAAGGTATTCACAAGTTTTGGCCTGCCATGGTCAAAATTAATTGGAGTATGCACTGATGGTGCACCTTCTATGGTCGGCTTACGAAAAGGTTTCATCGGAATTTTGAATGAAAAAGCAACAGAATTAAATGTGCAAAAAGATGATTTGATAGTCCTTCATTGCATTATCCACCAACAGAACTTGTGTTCTAAGTCCATTCGACTCCACAATGTTATGAATGTGGTAGTAAAAACCATCAATTTTATTCGATCCCGAGGGCTGAATCTGAATATAACGACGTAACATATTATTGTGAAGTCAGATGGATGAGCAAAGGAAAAATGTTGAAACGGTTTTACGAGCTTAGAAATGAGATAGCAGACTTTATGAAAATAAAAGATAAGCCACTATCTGAATTGAGTGACCCAAAATGGATATGTGATTCAGCATTTCTGGTCGATCTTACAGACTATTTGAATGATTTAAATTTGAAACTTCAAAAACAAGGACAGTTAGTAAATGATTTGTACAGCCATTTCAAAGCGTTTCAGATCAAACTACGCTTGTGGGAGTCACAGATGCAGTCTGGTAACAGTTACCATTTCAACACGCTCTCTGCGTATTAAAATATTGCTTATGCTCAATATGCTGAAGAACTCAAGTTACTGTCGGAACAATTTTCGAACAGATTTAGCGACTTCAAAAACATGGAAGAATGTTTCAATTTATTTGCTACTCCTACAAAATGTAATGTACAAAATGCTCCAATACACTTACAAATGGAGTTAATCGAGATTCAAGAAAACTCACTCATAAAATCCAAATTTGAAGACGTAGAGTTGTGCGATTTCTACAAAAAATACCTAGAAGAAGACAATTTTCCGCAGCTTAGAAAATTCGCAAGAAGATTGATTTCTGCGTTTGGCAGTACTTATAAATGCGAACAGTTCTTTTCATTGATGAAAGTTAATAAATCAACACATCGTACAAGACTGACTGACGATAATTTGGAAAATTCTTTACGTCTTTGTATCAGTGGAATTCATTCAAATATCGATGGATTAGTTTCCCAAATTCAAGCTCAAGTGTCTCATTGATTTCAGTGTATTTAACTTTTGTAGTTTGTAACAATTGCAAATGTAACTATTTAATTATAATGCTGTAAAATATTATCACTACTTTAAAATGCACTAAGTACTTTTAAACGAGGCCCGCAAACGTTTTGCACGCTAAAGTTTGGCCCTCAGCATGTCAAAGGTTGCCCATACCTGCTTTGAGTCTTTATCAAAATATGATATTGACTCTGACAATTTGCGAATTTATATTAATCGATAGGTCATAAATATCGAAATAAGAATAGAATCAAAATCGAAATTGTTCTGATAAGTTAGTCATTTCTCTTTTTTTAGTCCTTACATCTTAAATATGTAGCAGTACTTGATCAATCAAATTATTTGTAGTTTTAATAGAATTTACAAAATAGAGCTATAAATTTTACTTAAATTATTCAGGTCTTTTTTATCATTTATACCTTTTTAGTTTTTATGAATGTGAACCATTTCTAAAAATTCTCTTTTTCGTGTTTTAGATTCCGTTCCAAGAATTTTTGAATCTTCATAATTGAATTTATGTTTTTATTTTTATAATTATATATATATATATATATATATATATATATATATATATATATATATATATATATATATATATAGCCATTTAGATTGAGCTCTTTTGACTCTGTATTTTTGTGGGTGCTACTTTTTTTATCAAATATGGTGTATAAAAGTTTCACTTATACATTTTCATAAAGACCGAAGTAGGTTGACACGTCAAATTTTCACCTTTTATTCTAAACTGATGAATATATGCATATAATATGAAAAGAAACCCAAAATCCACATAAATCATCAGAAAAACATATAAAAAATGTTCTAAGAAGTGGAAAGTTAAAGAAAAAGATTTCATTCATATTTGATGATTAGATACCTAAAATAAATATATAATTTTATTTATTAAAAATAGACCACTCAAGTTGATTTTTAATATGATATCATTAAAAACATATTTTATCGAAAATATTTGAAAACTGAAATTGTAAAATAAACCTGAAACTCATTTTTTTCCCATACGATTATTAACGACGTGAAAGAAGCAATTTTCAGATAAGTAATTCATTTTGAAGCTCGATCAAGCCTAAAATTTGTGTTCCATTATTACTTTTATAGTGCCGTTGACAACAAATCGCCATACATTCTACTCTTTCCATTTTCATGTGATACAATTGGTGCTTCTTGTTCAGGGCTATAAAGTTTTTTATATTATATTTTAGGGATACAAAAAACAACAAATTTATCAAGCTCGTGACCTCTAGCAAACAGAGAAAATACTGCGAATGAGATCTTGACGGAAAAAGAGTGGATTATTTTTATTGTCATCATATAAAGTAAAGACCACATCTCGACATTTTATAGAACATGAATAACTGATTACAAAGTTCAACATAATACCCTTTTATACTAGATGAAATTGAAATATTTCGTTCAGATTATTATCAATCAAGAAAGATTTTTAAAAGACATTCCGAGAGTTTCAAGTTCCAAAATATACCAGTAGTGATGACCTTTTTTAGGAATACTGATTTATACAGAATGTTCCAAGATGTTTTGGCCAGTATATATCTCGAAAATTATCCCTTGGCGGATTTACAGATTGGCTATTCACCTTCAGCCTGCTGACCTCTGAAATTCGATACCTTGGTTCACAATTATTCAAATAACATTTTTTATGAATGATATTCCAATTCCAAAACGGATTGAGCTGAGTTGCTGAGTTATGGAAACATAATACATTTTGGCCGCTCTTTGAATTCGCGAGATCATTAATTATATTGTCGTATGAAATCTTGCTCAATAGTTCTGCCTCCTCGCATAATAGAGCTGAGGCGGTTAGCTTTTCTTGACTTTTTTTGTAGAAATACCGTCTTTTATGTGTGAACAATGTTTTTTTAATTTCATGAATCAAAAAAAAAGAAAACAATATTGCCACCTATTTAAATCCAACCGTGGAAATGTAATGAAACTATTTCACATTTGGTAGTTATAAGCCGTGGGTAGTGTTACACGTTTTTAGAAAGCAGTTACTTTGTTATAGTCATATTTTGGGTACTATTTATGTACTATTTTTAGAAAAAATGATAACGAACACATTGATCGCGATGTATGTGCTCTTGATGTCGAAGTTGATCAACTTTCTACTTTATACGCGCTGATCGTCGCTGAACGTCAAAAACATAACCTCGCTTTTATAGTGTAGTTTGTAGTTGCAGATACCCTGAAATATGTCTTCTCTGGGTGAAAGGCTGATAGAATTTGTACGTGCTCATGATTGTTTATATAACAAATAGTTGGCTGGATATAACAAAACTAAAAATTGGCAGAATATAGGGAATCATTCATTCTCCCATTTGAAAATTCCATGACCAGAACTGGTGATTAACTTTTTGACAATCAGGTTTCCCTATTAAATGTTTTGATAAGTCCAAAAGTTGATCATATAAACCTCGATTCATTCTTCTATGTTTAAAAAATTAAACTGGATCTATTTCGTTCATTCTATAATATGCTGTAGTAAAGTAACTGTAGATATGGGTATTCAAATTGAGGGGTTCCACTCACCAACTCCATGTTCTGAGGTCTTTTTCATACTGATTCCGCGATACTAATTTTTTTGTTTTTGTTTGAGTAACTAGAAGAGGTTCAAACCAAAAAAATAAATCCGATGCTGCTTTCACTAGTTGATGATTCGATTGATATCCACCTTCATTCATTAATACAGCACTCAAATAAGTTATAAGTAACCTTTTTCTCCCATATTGCCTGCATGTTTTCTATATAACAGATTGGCAATCAGGTTTAATTTTGTTTCTCAAAACATATGTATCGGTAGGAGCCTTAATTGTTCAATACTTTGACAGGTACACAATAAATAACCCCGCTAGATTTTTTCCTTCGGCGATATTAAAGGATTTGTATATGTTACAACTCTTACTGATGTGGATCATTTGATAAGTATACTCAGAGTAGCTTTTCAATCTATAACACTAGAAAGTATTCACGCAGCTTATACAACAAATTTATTCAGAAGATTCTAATGCTGCATTGATGAAAATGGAATTGTATGAGTATTTGAACATCAACTGTAATGTTAGTGTTATAATATTTTAATTTCATTTGTTTTTCAACTCTCTTTGTTTTTTCTCATGAACCTGTATAATAACTTGTCCGTCATTTATAAGTTCCTCTTGAAAACAAATATCTAAAGAATTTAACATCAATGGAACAATATACAGAGTTCCATCATCTTTTTTTAAAGACACCACATTTCCCAAATATGGTTCAATGATGAATGAACGAACCGTATTTTGGCGAAAAATTTCACTGAACATTATTCACAAGTAAAGATAATGCAGAAAATTCATATAAAAACTGAAGAGAACCATTTAAGGGATAGATTAAATAATGAAGTTAAAAATATATGTCTATCAGAGTGATAAATTCATATTTTAATCATTTTTAAAGAAACAAACTACTGGGATTACAGATTACCGATGCACATAAATATGCCCTTTTTTCCACCCTGTCTATTTTCACATAACAATGAAGGAATCCACCTGATTCTAGCCAATGTTTGTATCGAAAACTCTCATGGGGCAAGTACCCGGTTTATATATCTTGGCATTAAATGTAAAAGCTGAATTTATTGTCAGAATACTTTTGGAAAATGTCTCATTTAGTTCAGAACTAGTGAAAATTCTATCAAGTTGTAAATTATAATATCTAGTAATGGAAATAAATTTTTCAGTACAGTGATTAAAATTTAGCAAGAAGTGTTATTTGGAAATTGTATATATTTTCCTAACAACTTTAAATATGCATACTTTAAGAATAAAGTCTGGAGTTAATGTTTGCTTACGCCGCTGACTTTCCATTCTTTTGACTGGGTCTGAATGGAAGGAATGGTTTGCGTGATGAATATTTTCTAACAAAAAAAACGAAGGAAATGGGACCTATTCGAAGATTTATTGATTTTCTTAAGAAAAAGCGTTTTGTTATTGTAATTTAGTTTGCAGTCACGTACGATTGCAATTTTTCATAGAATAAATGAAGCCACAAAGCGTCTCCTTTGACTTTTGTAATACCCATTCACTCAAAGGTTCATTGAAAACATATAATTATATTTTAATTCAAAATTTTGAGCTAATTTTCTGCATTTCGAGAGTGGAATTATATCAAGTCTAAGAAGATTCTATAATATATTTCTATTAAGATATTATAGTTTGCTTTAAACTGTATATTCCAGTTTATTCATATATTCATAACAATAAGTTTAAGAATGAAATTTGCCTGCATCTTTAATTATCAGACACTTCAGTTTGCTTTTAATCTATCAAAATCTAGCCCTTCAACATTCATTACTTATAGACCTCCTAATCGATTAAGTTCCGTTTCGAAAATGCTTGGTAGGCATCATTGACCAAAGGTAGGTGTAATCTCTCGTTGCTTCCGTCTAGGGTAATTTATTTGAAGTGGTATTTACGTCTGTTCCTTATTTATGTTGACTACATTTTAAGGATGCTGAAATACCACAACTACCGAAATTATATTTTAGTATCCGTTTTGTTGAGTTTCAGAAGTGGTTATAACAATTATAACAATCTTAAATTTTTTTATATAGCTTGCTCTGATGCTATATTTATTTTTTTTGCTTGGGTCGAATTTCGTAGTCGAAATTTCACTTTTTGTTGATTGATTGATGTGATTGTTGGCATACACTTTTTTGATGACAATACAATTTAATAGATTCGTTATCACTGTAATTATTGTAAATAGGCAGAAATCAAATGTCTGCTTTCAATTTTTTCTTCAAAATTCTTTCTGCTAAACAGGCGATTTTAAATATTTGCGACCATTTATTGAAATTTATTATCCTTATTCTGGGAACGTGAGGGATTTAGAAGATACTGTGTACTAATCTCGATGTCAATCTCTGTACCTTCGCACAACGCTTAGTACAGGCACTAAGTATATAAAATATACTCAGTGATACACCCAGAAAGAATAATTTATCGACCTTGAATTTTTGATAACGTGATAGCCTCATATAAAGACCATATTAATTTTATTGGCATGTACAAAAACAAAAAAAAATAGGGTATTTGGCAACACAGTAGCTGAGAACTATTTTGTACAAATCTAGATAGCGATAAATGAAGGAAAAGTGGTTACGGTACCTCGTTCCAGAAAACTTCAACTTCGAGGATCAACTGGTAGAATCTATTGAGTGCGTTGCCAATTGAAGAATTTTCCTCCCAACATATCTCACACAGTTAAATGTGGTGGAATGATTGGCCTTCTCAAAATTTAATGCTATCTTTTTGTAGAACCTGCATAGTTCAAAAAGTGAAATGTGTAGACTATTAAAAAAAAAGAGATAAGGTAGTAACTGATAGAATATCTAAACAAAATAAAACGAATGAATAATATACATAAAGTCTCATAATAGTTTACAGCATTTTTAAAACATTACTTTTAAGCTTATTTCACATCCTTACTTGGTGAAGTACTGTTTTTTATGATAGCATTCCTTAAATGCTTAAGATGGCTAATTTGGATGAACACAATCATAAGACATTTTTCCTAAAGAAATTTGAATAGTATAATGGTTCATTAGATATCATCAATATAATCACAACTTTCATAAGAAATACACACAATTAGTGATCGGAAACCATAAGCAATAGCTCCCCAAACTAATAGCCATCCTGCATCAGCTCAATCATTCACGTCAGCAGTCGAAGTAAATAATAAACCTGAGTGATATGAAAAGACACCAAACGCTTAAATGTGCCGACATAGTGTACACACTATAACAGGTCTACCTTCCTCTCTTAAAGAGTATGACGCATAGCTGCAAAACGGTTTTATCTAGTTAGTTGACAAATGTGTTGACCAGCTGGTTTTTGTATTTTCCACTAGTCTTCACTATTGTATATTTAAAAAACGGGGATAGTGACATGACATTAATTATCCTTATGCCTCCTCATCGTTCCCCAATTTCGTAATATTTGATAAGAATTGGACAGATAATCTTTTTATTGAAATTATCTTTATACCTAAGTCTGGCCTAACGGATGCTCTAAGAGTTTTGGTACAAATAATTTGGTAGCTGACAAAGTTAATAACTCATTAGCTAACTGAATGGAGGGACCCGTACTCTTCCACAAGAGGTCATTTTTTGCAACATCTCTCATTAGGTCGTGGACCACTTGAACATCTATTTCGCGTAATATTCTAAAAATTCTATGCTGTAATTCATAAAATTTGCAAGCCAATATAGGGTTTATCTAGCAAAATGAACTAATTTAGTGAGGCAGTTCTTAATATTCCTTTCAGAATCTACGGCATCTATGGCTTCCCACTTCACTCGACCCGCATAAGGTATGGGTATCCATTTTCTCGAAATCGCACACCAGACCAAAACTTTATTAGACAATTCTGCTCTTTCATTATATTTCACATTGTTAGGACAATCTTCTATATTGTCTGTATAAAAACCATCGTATCTTTGATTTCCCAATTGGCAAGTGTGAAGTATTTTAAATCGTATATAAAAATGACTCTCTCATTCGCAAAATGCAATCGCCTAAGTCGACGACAGCATCTTGGTATCTGTACTCATTGGTTTGGGGTATATTCGAGGCAAGTTCGTCTTTTCGGTATTTTTCAACATTTCTGGTTTATTCTTTCTCTTCGTTTTTGGGTAAAAATTCTTGGTTTATCATTTTTTGGCAGTTTTAATATGTGCATTTTTCATATTCGGTTATAGAACAGTAAAGGCTTCTGCGTGGAATATTTGGAAGTTTTGAAAAATTTGAACTATGTCATGCTTAGGGATCTGTCCAATCAAATTATAAATGCGTTTTCTCATTTCCAACTTATGAGGGTATTTGATGCAACCAACATAAAAAAGGATTGTCTAGCTAATACCAAGAAAATAAACTTTGTTCACAAAACCATTTTGATACTGTATTACAACCTATTCTTAGATTCCTAAATTTTGTTTTTTTTTTATTCGCCGTAACTATTGCGACATACGTTACTTAGTGAAGTTATAATGAGTACGTATGAGCAAAGTTACGTTCTCCTTCTTATGATTTTTGACATTCTCTTATTTTGATATCCTTTGATATAAAGGTTGATAGTTTCCATTCAAATGCTCTCTATATGAATCAATATATTTTAATCAAGAGTACACAAACATACTTTAAATCCAAATTGACTTATCTATATACTTATCTAATAATCAAATACATAATGTGGAAAAATATATTATCGTTTCCATGTAGGCATGTTCTACCTAACAACAAAGACTCTTGAAAAGTTAGGTTGACACGTACCTGAATTCTTTGAAATCTAATAGATCTTCGTGTTATGTTACTTTCGTTTATTCAATGGAAATGGTTGAATTCCATTTAGAAGTTTTAATAAACTTAAACTGCAAAATAAAGTATGAAGGTCGGAAGGTTAAACTGATAACTGCAGGAGCAAAATAATTGCACATTGACATCTGCTCATTTGTTAGCTTGTCATTTAGATATATATCAATCATAATTAAGTTCTTTTCTCTAAACTCAATTATTTTAATTCAATTATGCAAGAAAATGACAGAAAAACTACAAGTTTTTTAGGAAACCTAAGCTCAATGCATTTTCGTAAACGAAATTCACGCAAAAAAATTGCATCATCTATCTCCTCTTCCGTAAAAAGTCGACCATGTACATGTTTCTTTCGGTTAAAGTATAACCACAAATCACATATGGTCAAGTCAGGCGAATAGAGTGGATGCTGAATGATGACAGTCTGCTGTCTAAGGTATGATGATTTTTACTCAGTTTGCCTTTTGGAAATCGTTAAGCGTATACCAAAGAAGTAAAAATTTTGTCACATAAAGATCATTGTTTAAAACTGAATTTACTGTTACATAACTACCGTCAGAGTTGCGTCAATCTCTTGGTAGGTGAATTTTGGTTTTGCTTCGAATATACATCTCATTCTCTCAATCATGTTGCAATAGTAACTGATATAAGGGTCTACCAGCACGTTTATTATTACACAGCGATACTGTCTATTTAAAATTTGTTATACCAACAAAAAACAGTTGCTTGTAACCATTCAAGTCCTTCATAGTAGATCGTACAGCGGACATTTTTTCTTGACAAATTCATATTCCGATGACAAATCGTATGTTAAACTGTTTACTGTGTGATAGCATCGATTCAACTACAGTCAGATCTCACTTTTTAGGAAGTTTTTAAAAATAGACTTTTGCTAGCTCCAAAATTCTGACAGTGACTTCCTTTCATATTTCTGATATTTGGTTCCAAATTTATCAATACGAAGAACTAGGGAAGGGATAATAAAATGACAGGAATTAAATGAAATCCACTACACACAATACAAACTACAAATTTTCATCTCTCCAAAAACCACAGTTTTCAGAAATTCCTCAAATTTCTTATTGAAGTCTATATATATATTGGTAAAATGTGGATATGTATTTTTTAATTCGGTTCTTCCATAATTTATTGTCAATTCGTTTGACTCCCCACGATAGGGGATTTCAGGAAAACATTTCTAATGGTCTCCAAAAAGCCGTAGTAATTCATTTCTAATCAAATATATTTACTCATCATTAGACAAATAATTATAATGAGAATAGCTAATAAAATTATTCCTCTGTACATCCAAAAACAACACTGTGATACTGTTAGGAATAAGTCATTCCACGGTAAAGTGAGCTGCATACATAACTAACAAAATTTGTTTGTGTGTTTGTGTCCATACAAAATATTTACTCATACCACTTCATTGTCTCTTTTATGTCACTAGCTAGCTTCTGAATGCCACAATTTCTTCAAAGTTATCTCAGCTACAGCAATATACAAAAATTGGTTTTTATGGATCATTTTTCAGCTAATAACATATTATTTCAAATATTTACAAACTAGTTTTCTAAGAACGCCACGAGTTAGAGTTTCCTGAATAAAGTGGTACTATAGTGAGCTTAGCAATATCACAAAATATATGCTGCAAACTTGCTTTTCCATATAATCACATTGAATTATTATATTATACGTATATACTATAATATGTTTTAAAATACACTTTCGGTTCAACTTAACTCGTTTTATATTTTTCTGTTGCTATTGATGAAAACTTTCTTAAAACATCGAAGTCTGATTCTAACTAACAAATATCATAATAGAACAGATGGAGATTTGAATCGGTAGCACTCAAGTGTATGTTAAGGAAACGCAAACCGAAATTATTAACATTAGAAGTTATATTATGACTTATAACTTTGAAAATGATTAATAAATTTTATTTGATTTTAGGAATGCTGTCTCATCATCACAATGAACAACTCAGATTACTATCCCTGGGTGCTCCAAAACTCAAGCTACTACAACCTAGATAATTGGACGGGGAACTATAGTTCGGAATATTCAGACGCCTGGAAAAAATGGACTAAACTCATGCAAGATAGAGTTGTAGTAGTTAGTCTTCTGTTAATTTTCTCTATGTGTACTGTTTTTGGCAATATGTTGGTTATTCTGGCCGTTATAAGGGAGAGGTATTTACATACTCCCACGAATTACTTTATAACTTCTTTAGCTGTAGCAGATTGCCTCGTAGGTTTGGTTGTAATGCCGTTCAGTGCACTTTACGAGGTACTTGGTCATACTTGGTTTTTCGGATCGGATTGGTGCGACATCTGGCGAAGTCTGGATGTTCTCTTTAGCACCGCGTCGATTCTTAACCTATGTGTAATTTCCCTCGATAGGTATTGGGCTATTAATGATCCAATCACTTATCCCATGCGTATGACGAAACTGAGATCAATGTTTTTAATTGCTGCTGTGTGGGTCTGCAGCAGCGCTATATCATTTCCGGCTATCGGTTGGTGGAGAGCTGTAAGAAATGCTCCTATACCAGCATTTAGTTGCCCTTTCACAGAAAATTTAGGATATTTAATATTCTCATCTACAATTTCCTTCTATTTACCATTATTTGTTATGGTATTCACTTACTTCAGGATATACAGAGCCGCGGTATATCAAACTAAGTCTTTGAGATTGGGTACTAAGCACATTTTAATGGGCACAGGTACAGGAGAATTAGGTTTGACATTGAGAATACACAGAGGTGGTACTTGTAAAGTTCCCGAATCCAAATTGTACTCGACGCAAGAGGACGAACCTTTGACAGCTCTTCAAAATAATGGACTTTCGCGAGTTCCGTCTTCCAGACTTAACCATCACAGTAAAAATTTTTCGTTGAGCAGAAAGTTTTCGAAATTTTCGAAAGAGAAAAAGGCTGCAAAAACTTTGGGCATAGTGATGGGAGTGTTCGTTATTTGCTGGTTACCATTTTTTGTCGTGAACTTATTGTCCGGTTTCTGTAAACAGTGCATTAGTAATGAACGAGTTGTGTTTGCTGTCGTTACGTGGTTGGGATGGATCAATTCCAGTATGAATCCCGTAATCTACGCTTGTTGGAGCAGAGACTTCAGAAGGTAAGCGTGACAATTAGCAGTATAAATATATTAATTAATATAATTCATCAGGAAACAACTGAAAAAATATACACAATAATATAATAATAGTTACGTAAGTGCACTTAATTGAAATTAAAATTATTAAATAGTTGTTTATACGAAACAAATAGAAGATTTTTATGTCAGTGATTGTATTCAAACGGTGTCGTAAAGATTGCGTACAGCTGAAATTTAGCGAAGATTGATCCAAGTTGATAGTTGACTGGTGGGTGACAAGAAACATTTAACTTGAACAATAAATCATCTTACTGATTATATGAAACTTAGTGACTATATTGTGTAGTATAACAGTGTAACAACTACTACAGCAGTAGTAACATTTAAATAATATCTATCCTACATATGTTGTTAGATGAAAATTAGTTACATTAGGTTAGTTTCGCGGTGATTTGTTTCAATTTATGATATTTTGATAAATACCGATGTCGAAACGTCAAATTTTCTATGAAAAGAGCACTAAAGTCAAGACAAATCATCACGAAATATATTATAAAAATATGTATGAAGTGAAAGATTGATTAAAATTAGGTTAGCTTAGGGTTAGGGATATGCTTAGGTTTTCCTGGTGTGTCACATTCCGCAGCTTCAAGTGACAGGCCTGGTTTCACCAGATAAATTCCAGCTGTAAGTAATCTTCGGATATTTGTTCGAAAGAATAACGATTCCTATGATCATATCCAAATTGCAACTGAATACTAAAGACGCATTGGAAGAAGAGAACTAATTATGAAAAATACAAAGATTTGAAAATTTTAATTATAGCATGATGTTGCTGAAGGATTCGACCCATAATATTGTTGAAAAAGGAAGTTTCATCTTCAAGTGATGCTGGTACAAGAATTATCTAAACATGATCATTATAGTAGCAAACACTCTTCACACGTTCATATTAAATGGTACAGCCAACCTAAACTATTATACTTTTGGAGACTTACTAATCCCAGATGGATGCGATAGCATAACGAAAAGGCATTTCAAAGATTATGTTTGGGTAAGCATTATCGATACCAAGTTATTCGAATGAATTATTTCACTGAGATGGAAAGGTCAATAGAGGCACCAGCTTTTAAACTTAGTAAGTATTGTATAGAACATAAGACCTGATAATCGGGATGAGCTGTGAAGTAGAATATTGATAACAAATAAGCTATAGTAATAAGGTGGGCTTTTTATAATGATTTGAATACAAACAAATGGAAGGAGAGAGACAAATTCAATAAATTATTCTTCCTATTCATAGTTTAGAATCTTCTCTGTGATTGTGAAATTATATGGTCTTGATAATTTTATTTGTAATTGAATAGATAAGAAAGACTTACAGATAATTTTTTTTGCTGTCGCCAGATAGAAAAGTTGTTGGAACTTCAACCCATACCAAAAAAAAAGGAGAAAATACGGTTCCCACTATCTATCGTCTGATTTCTTAAGTTCCAGCAATTGCCAAGGACATGGTGAAAGTCAATAACCAGCAAATCTTGAGATATATTGAGTCTGCCAACATTTTTAGCGACCATCAATACGTTTTCCGTAAACATAGATCAACCGGGGACCTCCTGGCCTATGTCACTAACGTATGTGCTGAAGCTATAGAGAAATATGGGGAAACCAGTGCAATCCAACCAACCACCAACCAACCAACTACAAATCCGATATATAGCTTCGCCAACGATAGCACATTGGTGACGTCGTTAAATCAACCACCCCAATAAACTCGGCTACTATCCAAATCTGTAGGCAACGGTCCTGTCTGAATATAAAATTTCTTGGATGCCTTTCTTCTTGAGTTCATATGTTAACTATTGATATTTCTTATTTTTGTTATTAAATTTTTTTTCGGTATTTCCAGCAATTGGATTTTTCCAAATTAAATGCGGCTTGTTTCGATTGCCTGTTTTTATACAAATCACTTTTCATCTATTATAATAATATAATATATTAATTAAGAAAATTAAGTCTTCATTCCAGAGCGAAATTTTTGTATTATATGTAAATTAAAGCGCTTGACTAATCACGATCGTTAACGCTTGATTAAGTATCAGTTTTGTAGTTAGTTCTTCGTTGTGGGGTACTATAATCGATGGCAAAAATAGAATCGGATCTATCTACTTAGCTAACTATTATACTAAACTACTGTACTAGTTTTCACTGACCTCATGAACTAAATTAGTAGCTACTATAATAATTTACTAGCCATGTCGGAAATTGGCTTAACAGTTATTTGTAAATCAAGTGTAAGAATTTTGTTATATTCTAAGGTCACGTACTAGTGATCCAACAGAATTAATTAAATTCAATGGATATTTTCAATGAAAGTTTAAAATTGCTTTAAGAAGTAGTAATATTTGTTTTTCAGTCAATTTTAAGTGTATTTGACAAGCCTCAGATAAAGTTCCAATAATTTCGCTAATTAATTCATTTTTCCGCTTTGTGTCAGCATTTCTTTATCCCATGTTACTGACAACTTTCTTTTGGACCGACAACAGAAATCCGAAGTAAATTAAAAATAAGATGATTGTATCGTATTCTCAAGAAATCGTGACTAACTGAGAAAATAACATTTTTTGCCAAAAATCTATTTTATTTATCAATTTAATTTCCTTCAAGAGCAATACAATCATACCAAAGCTTCTCGATGCTGTGCTTGCTTGTAGAAGGATTTGTCTTTTGCCTCAAAATAGGTTTAAATTTCCGCAATTGCTTCATTATTTGAACTGAATTTCTTACCAGCGAGCAATTTTTTGAGCCAGTAGTCCCTGGGAGCCAGATCTGAACTATACGGTAGATGAGGAAGCAATTCGATCGTTGCCATCGACTTGTGAATCGGTGCATTGTCTTGGCGAAACAGGTTTTTTCTTCGACATATGAGGCCGTTTTTCTGTGATTTTTGTATTCAAACGATCCAACAACTCTATACAGTATTCGCTATTGATATTCTGTCCTTTTTGAAGATAGTCAATGAACAATATTCCATGCGCAACCCAAAATACTGAAGCCGTAACCTACCCAGCTGACTGTTACGTATTTGGACGTCTGCAGTCCACTCAGATGATGATCGCTTTAATTCCGGAGTGAGTGATGAATCCATGTTCTATCTATTGTCACATATCGATGCAAAAAGAGTCCGGATAATACTTTTGAAGCCATTGCTGAGGGTATTTTTTATGAAAAAGCAATAATACATTAACACACGAATTTGTTTCGAATCCATTATTTTAAAAATAACAAAACTAACCTCACTTGAATGGCTGTCACTTCTTTTCACACATAGTCTTTTAAAAGTTGGTACTTCATAAACGTCATATGTGTGTCAATCATACGAATTATTGAATGATGTTGCACTTCAGTAATGTATTAATGTGAGAAAAGCTACAGAATATGAAAAATAAAAAATTTGGTCTGATAATAAATATTCAACAGAAAATGGGACCAAAAGTCTTTTATTTTGGAATAAAATAACTTTCAAAACTTTTACCCCCTGTATTTTATTGCTGTATGTGAGCAATTTCAAAGTTCATATTTTTAGCATTTACATACATTAACATTCTTACATTTCATTTGAAAAGGTCTGATGCCAATTTCAATTCTGACCTAATATTACGTGACCGACGACGGCCATTTTCTAAAATACACAGAAATGTGATGATGTAGAACAAGGTATACTTTGAAGGTAGGAGGAGGAGAAAGCAGGAATATTAATAGAAATGTACCTATTGGCATCTATTATTCCTAAATATATAATCAATGATATAAATTTCTTCAATTTCTTATTCGTTAGACCTTTTATTTATGTTCATGTTTCTAAATCTTTCATAAAATTTTTTAAAAAACAGGTAAAAATTTAACGTTTCGACTACTTTCATATTTTGATGGAGACTGGAAGTAAAGACAATTTAGAATTATAAATTGATCATATATTGAATATTTCACAGAATATTATCTTATATAGACTTCATAAGGTTGTGAGCTGTTTGATTATACTAGTAAACAAGTACTAGTAAATTCTAGGTATATCATTGTATTTTTAAGAAAACACCGAATAGTGAATAAACATTTGAATAGCTACAGTTTTGGTTCCAATAGCCTTTTTTAAGTATAAAATGATAATCAGTTTCCCAGAGAAGTAGTGATAGGTCAGTCACAAATATGAAAGTATAAAAAATTATTTAGTTCAATGAAATGTATCAAAATTACGATAATTTTTGTATAATTCGTGTTTTTAAATAAACATTATGAACTATTGTCGCTATTACTCGTTGTCGGTTCAGTTGAACTAATTTTTTATGAGGAGAACATAATTGATCCATAGATGATTTCTACCTCATCGAGTGGCGGTAGATGCTCTAGAATTTCTGGCGATAATGCTTTCTTTCGTTTCTGTGAAGTTAAAAAAATATCAGAATCGATAGTCTCTTCACCAAATTTTTGTTTGTACTAGCTATGTACGGTACTACCATTCTGAATACACTGTTTACACCACTACTACACCGACACTCACGATTTCACTGTCTGACCCGCGTTATCTCTGAAGTCTCTGAAGACGATAACTTGGTTATAGAAACGCTCGTCAGAAAGTGTAATCGTGAGTTTTGGTGTGAACAGTTTATTTAGTATGAATATCGCCAACGGTTCCAGAAATTTAGTTTCATCCCATTTATAATTTAACATTAATGGGAGAACATATCAAGGAGAGTAACGTCGAAAACCTACGTTTGATTTTTTTTTGGGAGTTCTGTCATAGTTTCAGAAACAATTACGTTTTTATTAGGGTAACATTTCTTTTTGGCCTCAAAATAATTGTTATAATTGGGATGTATAACTGCGTTTCTCAACTTCGCTTCTATTCTTGTTTTTTTGGCAATGATTTTTTGTCAATTTTGCAAAACCAAGAGCGCCAATGCTTCATCTGGCGTATAAACCATTTTTACATTTTTGTCCATTCTTCCAAACTTCTCTTATCCTAAAGGCACTCGTCGGCGTTATATTCATTACTTTTGTAATCAGTTTCAACGCATCCAATTTCCCTTCTGTTCTTGAACCCATTTTAACTCTCTCGCTACTGACTTCAAAACTTACTTCGGGTCGTTCCATGAGAGAAGTTGATGATGCCTCATCAAGCAAATGTAATGAATGAAGCATATTGCTCCAGAAATCTTGTGTCTATTCTATTGGCGATTTGCCACATGTTTGGAAATGCGAAATTTCAAAGTTTCTTCATCATACCTTTTAGATATTTGATGATTGTGAACAACATTCTGAAATTTTTCCGTATTTTTTTCACCTTTCCGTTCGTGCCAAATGGTGAACAGATTCTTGAGTTTCAAAGAAAAAGCTGTATAATATTTGTTTGATGGAATATTTTACTTTCTGACATTATTTCATTCCAAGAACTTATAAAATAAACCATAAATGAATTCTTTTTGAAAAATGGAAGTATCCTATTGTTGTCTTAGAATTATAACGATAGAAGAAGCACTATTTTATTTAACACATACGAAAAATGTCTTTCTCATTTTCGACGTCTAAATCAATCCTATTTTAAGAGTATATTTTCCATCTTGTCTTGGTAATTATAAAATTAGTAGGGTTTGTTCAAATATTTGGAATAATAACAAAATAAAGAACAAAAGGATATAATTTTTTCTCTAGAAATGTATTTCATATCAGAAAATAATGGTTAACAAGCAATTTCAAAGACGATTTAGTACTTTTAAGTTCAAGAGACTTTAAAAAAATCTCAACCGTAAAAATCTTACAAACATTCAAATACGGATAAAGCGAATTCTTTCACGGTCTTATTGAATAAAGTAATTGTGAATTCTTTTGCTTGAGAAACTTAACGACATATTCATTGGATATAGAAATGGAAGTACAGAAAATTTCTTTAAATAAATGCTTTTTATTGTGATTTTCTGCATGTAGCAGCTATATTTTTAATTGGACGTCTTTGTTATATTTCTAATATAAAGATTGGAAAGTTTGTAATTCACAATAATATCACAGTAGACAGCTATGCTTCGATATAAATAATGTATTGAAAATATAAAAGTATACGCTGAAAGAATACGAGGCTTGGCAATTCAGTTCTCAACATTTTGTCGTAACCTGGGACTTGGAAATGATGCAGTGTCATTTCATCTACACCTGCGTAGCAACGAGGTCATAAGTGGTATGAGCAAATTATAAGAGGATATGAGTCAGTCAAGACCGAGGCATGGTCGGGATGTCGTTCGATTTCAAAAGCAGATAAAAATGGATAAATTGGTTTAGATAGATGATTATTACTAACACGAGTATAGGGAGACAGAGAGGGATATTGGGAATTCATTGAATAATAAATATTGTACTGTAAAAACATGACATGACATTCAGAAAGACATCTTTAGTTAGAAATTACAAATACTCTGGTAGGTATGTGAAATAACTAACATATTCCGAATATATTCTGAGAACAATAAATTTATTGTATATTTTGCTATATTAAGAGGATTACTACATCTTTTGAATATTTTCTATTCGTTAGTTCTGTTAGTATTTACATTTCATTTACTTAAGGAATGTTTGCACTGTTAGTTTCATCTTTATGGCTTTTATTAACCGAAACCCTTCAACAACGTTTTATCAAAAAAGAAATTTTATCATAAACATTTAAGACCCACTATATGGAGAGTTGACCAAAATGGCTTATTTATGGCTTTTATGTGTATTTAGTATATTATGTAGTGCCGTTAGCAGATTTTCTGATTGAGTCATTTTTCAGAATATGACGTCATTGGTTAATATTTTAAATGCGTCACCCTGTATTTATATTTTTCTTAAGTAGGTAGATATAATTCTGAATGTACTGATTCTTCATTCAAATTACACAATTAAATTTGAAACTTCAGTTATGTTATCATGTTACAAGACTTTTAATAGATTATTAATCATATCCGAATTAAGTGAACGGGAGGAGTCGATTTGTTTTATAATACATATCCTGATAGATTTTCTCATATTCCCAAGTCCACAGTGTCTTAAAATTTGATAAACTTCACACCAAGCATTAAATGAACATGACAAACGATTAAATAGTTTTACAAAAACAATTATGTAAGGAACTGATGTGAATAAAACATTTATGAATAACATTCATCCACAATACTTCAGAAAGCTCTCTTCAATACAGCTTCGTCAACTATTAGCAGTCTTTTTCTTTTATTTAACACAAAAACCGTCAAAAATCGGAGAAAATTACTATTCGCACAATTGAATACGGCTGAGAAATCTATCAACTGAATTCCGTTTCAAAAATGCTTTCACTTATTCGAAGTTCGAAGCTAAAGTTGTTTATTTTTGGAAAATAATCAAAATTTTTATATTAAATAGAAGTTCTACAAACCCTACCATTGAATTTGATGCTTGAACCGTAATCCGTAAATCAGAGATCCAAACCTGATATCAGTAAATATTTTTCTTCTTAAAAAAATTATCGATACGTGGTAATACATTCAAAAGGTTGATAGCGCTTAAACTGAAGAGATATGACATAAACAGAGAATCTGCAAACATCATTACGTATTATACGAGATATACAATAGTTTTCATTTTTCATAAGTCATAATTAAACCACAAAATCGGTGTTCCTTCAATTTTGCCCGCAACGTGAATGATTTGTGCACTTTATAATTCCATTGAACTACTTGAAACTACGGTAACCGATTCTTAAGTTGAATATTTTTGCAATTAACGTTAAAGATACCGAGGGTTTGAAGTAGTGTTCAATGTGTATAATAATTATATGGAAAGTTCAACTAAAATTTATGAAAAATTTTCATTGATGTAATTTCAGAATGAAAGCAAATTTCTTCTAGGTAAATAAGTTTCAACACTTTTAGAAACGATTAGTTCGTGTCTATTTTGTCTATTTTTTATTATTAGCGGTTTAGTAGATGCAAGCGTTTTTAGGAAGTACAAGAATGAATAAAACAGATCAATTATACTGATGATATGTTATCAGTATATCTGTTTTTTTATGAAAAAGTTTCAATCAGACATCATACAATTTTCTGATTAATTAATAGAGTCATCAGTTGAAAATTGTGTAGATTATTTAGAAATATGAATCTACTGGAAAGGATTAAAGTGCTGACTTGAAATCATTCTAATCTATAGAGCCAGAATCTAACCCTTATATTTTTTTCATATCATCTATCAACTTGATGAATTTGAGAACAACGGGAGCTATCAGTTGTTACGGAAAACTGCGATTCCTTTATTCAGAAGTTATTGCTTTTTTTCGACTGGCCAAACAGCAAATTTGGCGATTCTACATAAAACCTACATCAAAAAGGACGCGATTTATTGAGACGAACCGATTTAGATAAGAATTCTAATAAAATCCAATAGCTCTCCTTTTTAGAACAAGGGTAGAAACTCAATGCAATAATATTTTGAATTCGAAGGGCGAGGCTAATTTAGAAGTTTTATTATCAATTAATGTCATCCTTGTCTTATAATTTCTCGTATGATTTTGATTTTTCGTATCATTCGCACATTTAAGTTCATATTAAAGAAACATTTCCATTATATCCAGTGCTACTCATTTATATTGTAAAAACATGAAGTTTTATAACTATTTCAGTCTTTTTTTAATTTCAAAGAATGAAACAACTATTTTGGGACAAAGTTTTAAACTTTCATGAAATACTACAATATTTTTTTTTATAGTTTAAGCTTCAGTTTATAAGTGTTTATATTAAACCATGCCACTAGATGCAGTATGCATGCAGATGGATGTTACAGACGAATATCTATTAATAAGGAAGTTATGGCAACTCCAATTTACAGTTAAACTTCTTCTGAACACACTCTTTACACTACCACTACACCAAAACTCACAGACTGACGTGCTTTCGATCGTTTTCAGATATTAAAGGTTTGAACTTAAACCTGATAATTTGACTTGACTTGAGTTTTTTCACCAATAAACCACCAGCGAGAAAACCTCCTTGGCGGGAAACTAAACTATACAGTGGGCTGTGTGGAATTGGCACTTATTCAAGCTTTTCTCACATCTAACAATTCCAATGCTTTCAAATGCATCCAAAAATTTATTATTGCATACATTATTTTGATCGGCAATACTCGATTTTTCGGTCTGTACACATTTTAAAAGTGCTATGTGCTCCTTAAACCAGACAATAACGGATCTCTTGGTCGGTCCAATATATCTCTCGTTACAATGTCCACAGCTAATTTCATATAGACCACTCTTTTCCAAATTTGGTATATTACGATTAGCCAATAATTATTTTAATTTATTTTTGGATTTATAAACCAATTTGAAGCCCACTCTTTTAAATATTCCTTGCAATTCCTCTGTGAATGCTAGCTGTCCATTATTTTCTATTTCATAGGTCAACTTTATAAATGGATATTTTGAATTGAGCTCAAAAATTAATTTGCCTACGTTTGCCATTTTCGTACTGAATAACTTGGTTACCGAAACGCGCGTCAAACAGTGTAATTGTGAGTGTTCGTGTAGTGGTAGTGTGAACAGTGTACTCAGTATGAATATCAACAACGGTTCCAGAAATGTCAACTTAGTTGAAGCTCTCACAATTTTTTCTACTGATTGCGATACTAGACTTTCAATTCTAATATCTTCCAAAACTGGACTCAACCATTCTATATTTGGCCTTCCTTCTCTTCTTCCACCGCCTTATATATATTTTCCAGCATCGTTTTCGTATTCCTTAAACATCTTACTCTTCGAGCATTCATGATACTTGCTTCTGATGGTTATTTATATAGATTTTTCAGATATTGGTTAATTATTCTCTTCCAAAATACTTCATTCGTTCTCATTCTCACGAAAGATTTTATATTCCTTTCTTACATAACCATTTTTGTTTCTTTGTTGTTGAAACTCATGTTTTTCTCCAGTATGCTGGTCCATGTGAGCTATATTGCTGATTCCTAGAATTAGACAAAAAAATGAATGACATGAATATTTGATAATAAAAGTATGAACTGGTACACTCAGCCAATAGCGTCGTAGGTAGGGTGCCGGATATGAAAGGGCATCATAGACATCATCCGCTTATATACGGAGAGCTGGCTACAAAAAAAGGGTCGATAAGGTGCGCGCTATTTCAGCTTGTAAACTGTCGACCTCAACTAAATACATCACCAAACGCCACTTCTTAAGGTCAGTATAGGTTGGATATGAAAATGCCAGCCGGTGTTCGGGAACGGAAAAATTGGCTAAAAAGCCTCATAATGTGCGCGCATGAAACCTTTTGTAATGTAGGATTTAAACCTCAAAAAAGAAGGTTCAATAGCACAACAAGTTTTGCTGGACGGTAAAGTCTCATAAGAAGTGATCGGAAGTGCGGCTTAAACCTCAAATAAGAACAGTGTAATATTGCAAGAATTTTCGCAGACCAGAAAACCCTCGTAGTAATTGATTGAAAGTGTCAGATAACTCTGAAAAAAATTGGCGTCATTTGTGAAATGAAAATTTTTCGTATTCGGCTTATTGGAAAATTATTTTTTATATCTCCATTCAAAATATCTGTTTGAAGTTATCCGAAATTGAAAAAAAATCTGGATACGATGAAAATTCTTGAAATATTATAAAAATAACAAAATTTTTTATCGCGCGCGTGATTTTATAGCGCTTACCCATGGAGACATCAAAAACAATTTTTCATCAAGCCAAAAACGAAAAATTTTGATTTCAAATATACACCGATTTCCTTCAATTTTTTTCAGAAGTTTTTCGGCCTGTAAAACTTCTTGTACTATTTTCACGCGCGCACGTTAAAAGGTTATGAGGCCAATTTTTCCGGTCGGGAAAACTGGCTGGAATTTTCATATCCAACCTGTACTGATCTTAAGAAGTGTTGTTTGGTGATGTACTAAGTAGGGGTCGTCAGTTTATAAGCTGAAATGGAGCGCACCTTACTGACACTGTTCTTTGTAGCCAGCTTCTTAATGTGGTATATACAAAAATGCCATTCTAAGAGAGAATTTACTGAAGAACTTAATTACTGATCCTGGTGGAAATACCCGCTACGAGCCTATAACTTTGAAGTTTCTGCTTTTGGACTCCACATTAGTGTTAATCAATGAATCAAACACAAAATAATATTCTGATTCCTGGTATTCTTTATACTATCGTAAATTAACTGATTTCAAATTAGATAAAGATGATAGAATACTGAGTGACGATAACTTTATCGAATTATATATCTATACGTATACCACCAGTGGTACAAAGACCGGTGGTTTGTACCACCGGTGGTATTGGTCACCCGGCTACACCGGACAGCAGTGAAATGCAGCCTTAATTTTGCACACAGTGAATGAAATAAAGCAATGTGCGTGCTTCCGAAAAGTGTGCAAACTTAGAAGAATAAGAATACAAAATATTCAACTCACTGTTAAGGCTACCGATAATAATTATATAGTTAATTTTTCATAAACTGAGGACTAAAATCATTTATTTGATCATTATAGTTTTAGAAATTTTCACTTATCAGCGTTAACATATAGATATAGAGCCAAACATTGAAATTGAATGCAAAGTTTTTAAAAAAATAACGATTCAATTTGCAAACTAGTTTCGACTTCCCTTTGTAACCATCATAAGTGTTGTTCTATCTATCCAGTGTTGATATTAGAGAAAATATAAGAGAAAATCTCTAATATCAATATATTGGTGCAAATAGTGTCTCCAAAAGATGATCTAAACTATTCTCAAATTAAATCGTTGTAGTTTGGAGTATGATTTCACTTTTTCTTGCATCACCCTCTAGTTTTTGAATATCATATTGGTTGGTTTCCTCATGGCTTTTGCATTAGATGCGTTTAGCGATGCGTCATTAATCATTTTCTTTAAAGTTAATCACTCAATTTATTCATTAACTCAATTTTTGGTGAATGTACCAAGCATTTGCAATTCACATATTGCATATAATTCAGTAAAAATTTTCTTATACCACTCAATAGTTTTTCATAAATAGTTGTAGTATAGAGTTAATTCAATCTAACAGACCAATACATTCCTTGGCATTGCTTTAATCAAATATAGCATCGGATTTTGATCTGCTGTTGTTGCCTCCATTAATAGCATACAAATGACGGTCGTATGTAACCTTTTTATTAGTCCACTCAATAAATTTTACGCCTTTCGTTTTATGAAACTCTTCTTCTTGGTTTTCTTCCAACTTCAGTAGGCCAATGATTTCTATTTAAATTTAGAGAGCCAGAAATAAATGTTTCGTTGTCCAGTAGATGTTTAACTAATAGGTTAAGGACACTTGTATATCTGTCTGTTAATAAAATTCGCCCTTCATGATACATATCACCTATCACTAACACAAATTCTACAAGAGACAAATTTTGTTAGTTTTTCTTTAATGAAAGGAGATACATTTTACCTCCAGTTTTTTTGTCAACAGTAAGTGGGACGCCGAAGGTATATCACCCAAGACGCTGAAGGTGCTAAAACCGGCATTGCATTTAACAATACAAACATTTGATGAAATAACAACACTTGATATTTCCATTCAAATTTTCGTACCTTTTTATTATGTGTGTTTTCAATCTTAGTAACACTGTATTATAAATCAAGTTAATAAGTGAAATAATAGGTCCTACAAAATTGATCGAGAATATTGGTTTTTTGTTTATCTCAGTTTATTTCTCGGAAATATGATCAGCTCGTTAGAATTTGATAATCTTTGTTAATCATAAGCGTTGAATTGATTTTGTTTCTCACGTGATTTATAACGGAAAAAATTAATCTACCCAATAATAGACAATAATTATGAATTCAATTTCCTAATTCTGATAGTTTAATGTTAAAAGTTTGTTAAAGAACATTCAAGAAAGATAACATCAGCTCAATACACTTCTATCACACAAATGCTCTGTAGACTCTGAAGACTCAAATTAGTTATGATGTTTTCTCGGCATTCTAATTTTTCTCGAAATTAATTGTCAGAGCTTGGCTATTTTTGGAGTGTTGGTAGCAAATATCACTCCTAGCGTTAATATAACCACTCTCAAAAGCATAAAAAAAAGAATTGTATAAATTGAGTATAACCGATGTCAAGTATCGAAGAGGTTTCGAAAATCTAATGATCAAGAATGCCAGTGACGAGATGACGGCCATTTGGATGATAGTATTGTTTAGAAATAAATTTTTGTTCTGTGTATTGGCTTCACAACAAGAATGACTCTTGTGTCTCAACAGGAAAAATACTTGAAGAAGAACAAAATAGGCCAATTGGCACGTTACACGTTACTAACATCCTAAAGAGTAATATATAAGTGCAGCGAAAAGAAATATCGTGGTTAAAAAATTTAGAAGCGCGTTTTAAAAAATCGGCTCATCCGACGAATTTGACACTGTTACAGAAACATCAAAACGAAGGTTTGTAAACTGAACTGAATCTTTTGATTCTGAACATTTCGTGGTTCCAATAGAACAGTGCCACCTTCTACGCTCTGCACGATAGAATCGATTTTTGGATAAGACTCAATAATTTATGCATACTGAAATCGTACGCTTCATTTTTTGGGTTTCTTTCGGTATATAAACAAAGGCTTTCTGAGTTCCGACATCAACTCGATGAAGTATACTCATCCCTGATTCAATTTCAGGAAAAATTACTAGAAAACAGAAAGATCCTTTATCTAGAGCTGAATGTTCTATTCTAAGCATAATTGGAATATGTCTGCTTTACAATGCAATTGAAATATCAACCGCTGAAAAAAATTGTTTTTAGTTTCAAATTTATTTTCATTCGGTCTTACTTCATAAAGTTTTTGATTGAGATATAGTGGAATATGTTTTTGGTAATTGGTCACGTTGAACACGTAATTTTTTTTA